>NW_024582695.1:421618-484374 GCF_018398535.1 Haplochromis burtoni | reverse complement strand
AAAGCCAGGCACACTCAAACACAGACACACACAGACGCACATGTTTGACTCGTCTTTTAAAAGAAAAGAAAACCCATATCTTTTTTTCTCTTCCAGAACAGCAAATCCAACAGCTGCTCAGAAAATGTCCCAACCTACTTGAACAGAGCGGGCATCTTAGCGAGTCTCATGGTTGGTTAAATATTTGCCAGCTGGGGTGCTTTTCTCTGTAGAACGTGTGTGTGCGTGTCTGACTCTGTGTTTGTGTGCTTGGCCCGCTTGTCATGAAAAGCACAGTTCAGGTGTTGAATCAATCATACATGTAGATAGAATCCAATAAGCGCAGAGCAAGCCTGCAGCTGGGGTCCACTGAGACAAGAGACAGAGAGAGAGCAGCGATGTCCATGTTGGCAGTGCTCGCTCTATCGTTTTCTCTCAGCAGATGCCATGTTACAGAGAAGGTAATTAATAGCCCAGTGGGGCCTGGGTGTGATTGCCAAGACAGACACCCTTTTACACACACACACACACACACACACACACACACACACACACACGCACAAAAACACACACATACACAAGAGAGAGTGAGGAATACAAAGTGTGACACACGATAGGGCAAAGATGGCAGTTAACGATTGTGTAGGACCCTTCAGCGGACAGGTGGTGTAACATGAGAGTGATTTGGGACTTCCTGGCCTCTTCTTGCTTTTCAAAGTGATGACAGGTTACTTGTCCCAGATGACAAAGCTAATAGAGAGAAAATGATCCACATGCAGACAAGTACACACATACACACCCAAGGAAAAAGACACAGTACATGCTGCTGAATGCTATATTATAAGTAAACAGTAAATAGAAGTTGATAGTCACATCTAATGTTGGGGGGGGTTTCTTCAGGATGCTCTTTAGTTATGCATCGGTCTCCTTAATTGAAATAGATAACACCATATTCTGTGTTTGAGACGATGGAGAACATACCGGTCTCTATTGGTCCAGCTCATTTACATTCCCATCCAAAAACTCAATGCAAACTCCTTTAATCTGCAGATTACACAGAGAGACCACCTGCCCACCTGCACTCAGCTGAGATGAGAAAATACACGCCCTGGTTTCAACTGTTTAACACTTTGAAAAAAGTAAAAAGAGGCAAAAGAGGTTGTTTTAAAGATAAACATGGGGTTTATTTAAATTAAAATGTGTTTATATCTTCTGTGTGTATGATTAAGGGACCACGTCTACTATTCATGGTCAAAATAACTGTGATACATCACTCATCTGTTCACTTCCATTAAACATATAATGAAAAAATGGTATATACATGTTTTTAAAACTGAATATAGATCCACGTAGTAAAAGATCACCTAAGAACTGAACTTCCATTCTGATTACACCTTCATATGTCTCATTGTTTAATCTACATCTTAATAAAATGGACCTGATAAAAGTGCATAAAATGAATTTTATAGCCTGGACTAAATCAAATGGCTTAAAAGCCCCTTGCCTTTAAGCATGCTTATCCAGTCATTTATCCAACATTAAACTGTTAATATAGACCCTAAATACATTAAACCTGATGTCATAAGTTAAGGTGTCAAATGATTTAATGTAATATTGATAGTATAAACATTTGGTGATCTCAGCAGTCAATATTTGCTAAATTAGATGTTGTTATCATGAAGTTAAAATGATACAACGCTCTTGTAATGTGTTACGTGTCCTCATTTAACCTGTTGGTAGGTTGCTGCTAAGCAGCACGATGACATCGTAATCTCTGTTGAAGATAAAAACCTTCTGAGCTCTGAAATGTACCTGTATGCCAAGTTAGCTTGCCTAACTCCTGATCATGTAGGAGGAATTTGGAGACAACCAAACAGACAGGTTTTGTGTAATATAGCTGTAGACATGGGATGGTGTCAAAAAAGGGCATTTGGCATAAAACTCTGCCAAATCAAACGTGTAGAGCTGCTTGCTGTGGTGACCCCTTGTGACAAGGGGGCAGCTAAAAGTAGCACTGAAGTCAAGATCACTTCTCAAAGGTACAAATACAGACACTGGGATTTTAAGTTTCCTTTCTCTCCATATGAATGTATTAAACATGTCTGTCACCTGCTGCCTGTAATTAAACTGCTTTAGTTATCATCAACAAAGCATAGAGTAGGAGAAGCTGTTGAATCCCTGCTGCGTCTGACATTAAGAGTAACTGCTGATGAGAAAGACCTCAGGTGAGCTTGAATATATCACAGGTACAGGCACCAGTCCTTGCCTACATCTCCACAGTGCTGAACATGTATCATTAATATGACCATTTTTGCCCAAAATTATGGCATGCTGTACTTTCCTCTTTCTCTCCGCTGAAACAAGCACCATCAGTCAGAATGACCTAAAGGTGTGGCAAACAGCCAACCTGCACGCGCAGTAAACCTACTTATCATCCCCATTCACTGAAAGGATGCTTACGAAATTCTTTTAGGCTGGATATTTTTGAAGAGCACAATGGATGTACTTCAATTCATCTAGTCTTCTACTGGTGTAATGTAATTTTGATGTTGTTAATTTTAATACATTGAAAGTGTTTCTAGTTAAAAGACTGAGTTGGCAGGGTTGGTTAATGCTTTGATAATCCTGTAACATGCTGTGTGAGGATTGGGGACACTTAAATGATTAGCAGTGGAAACCCACCTGCTCACTCTTTTAGAGAGAAACAGGTTGAAAAAACGGTCAGGTATTTTTTTTTAATGCCCTGCATTCTGGTAGCACTGCAGTGTGTTGTGTTCTGAGGGAATGCACACTGAGTGGTTGGCTTCTAATCAGCATAAAGTTAAAGTCTAGGCTACTTTATTGCAAATGAGGGGCTTCTGGGTCAACTCAACACCTCCAGAAACTCCCCCGAAAAACATTTAATCAAGTTACTGATCTAAAATGCAATCAAAATCAGAAACTGCATCACTTGTTTTAACAAATGTTTTTTAGAAAAACATTGTGTATGCGTGAGAGAAAGTTTGCATCCACTATTATCATAAAATTAGAAATCATAATTATCGCTATGATTATCATCGTGAGTTCCACTTCTGAAACTTTAATTTAATTAATACCTGCAAACCTTAATGTCATTTAATATTTTGTGTTATGTAACACACTTAATAGCGTTACAAAAACTAAATGGTTGGATAATTGCCACATATCAAAACAAACAGCATACCGGTAACTGATTTAATGAGCCATTTGATGTTTCAGTGCACTGCCTGCATGCTTTAATCTTTGAGACAAGCAAATGGTCCTGTTATGATAAAACAGGTAGCCCAATAGGCAGCTGACTAGCCAGAAAATACCCAGGTCGGATGTGTGCACTGTGGGCTACTAATCCTGTGAGCCTTCAATAACCATAAATACAGAGTGGCAGTGGCAGACTGGTCCCACAGCCAGTTGTAGGGGGATAACTAACCCTGAGGGTGGGAGGCATTTCCTGTACTATACCCAGCAGCAGCAGTGGAGTTAACAGCCCCAGTTCATGGTGAAAGGATTAAAAACATATAGGGAAAAACAATGCAAGCACGAAGAACAGGTCACTCATCTGTGGAACCAGCTTCCAGTTGTGATTCAGGAGATTGACACGCTCTTTACTTTTAAGATCAGGCTTAAAACTTTCATTTTTGCTAGAACATATAGGGCTGGATCACGTGACCCTGAATCCTCCCTTAGTTACACTGCAATAGGTGTAGGCTGCCCCAACCTGAGCCTGGTTTGCTGGAGGTTTCTTCCTGTTAAAAGGGAGTTTTTCCTACTATCGCCAGAGCGCTTGTTCATAGGGGGTCATATGATTGCTGGGGCTTTCTCTGTTGATTAATTGTAGGGTCTATCTAACAATATGTGATTTGGCGCTGTATAAATAAAATTGAATTGAATTGAACTGAGAACACACCACAGTATTGTTCTAACCTGTTGTCCACAGTAGTTTTCAAGATGTTGATGAATTCCTGGTAGCCTGGGAACTTTGATGTGACTATGGAAAAGATGTGCCAGTCATACTCCTCCATGATGTTCAGCATGAGCAGAGCCTCCTGTTGGATGGAGGCACCAAACTGGAAGAACGTTGACTTCACATCCTAGGAACAAAGAGAAACACAGAGACACAAGATTAGCTGAATATTCATTAGACTATCTGTACTGGGTTTTTTTTTGTTATTTTGGGGGGGCGGTTGCACTTTTCAGATTAGTCCACCACCTATTCGAACTTGGAATAGGTGATGCATCTCGGAAACATCAATCAGCAACAAGCCATTTAAATCTTGGCACAATATGAGTAGACAGACTCTCTCAGTTGCTCACCCACACACATACACACTCAAACATGCATACAGAGATTGAGAGTAATAAGTTTCTTGCAGAGGAAATATATGGATGAGGGCCTCAGAACAATTCAATTAAGACCAGATTGGATTGGTGCGGTACAGACCAGGCTGCAGAACTCTGTGGGCATGGTTCTGAGGAACAAGGGTTGCATTCACTCCAAGTCGCTCATATTCACTCCATTAAACCTGACTGAGAATCATTTGCCATTTAATTCAGCCAAACTCAGACATTAGCTTGGACAGCGCAGACAAGCACAATTATAGATGGACAAATTACCTCTATTCATTTATGCTGTATTTAAAATGACTCATTATAGTGGACTATTAAATGATGTGAAATTAGAGAAAGCAGCGAAGAATTAAAAAGAGTGTAGCATTGCAAAAAGTGTGGACGAGCAAATGTGTTACCTTGTCTTTGGCTGAGTATTGCACGGTCTTTGTGCTTTTCTGTTACCTTGAAATGTCAGAGAGTTCACACACACCTTATCTTGACACCACTTGTTCTGTGTCACTTGGTTCTCTTATTATGATTGAGGCAGGGTTGTGTGGAGGTCTCCTCTGTCTGTGTGTGTGTTTGTAAAGCTGCAACCTGACAGCTTGGGGAAAAAAAACAACCCGAAAACCATAAAGGCTAAGAAACAGAACAAAACACTGGGCTCACACCTCAAAATTAATAAATGCGCTGCACACGGTTACACAAACTGACACATAAAGGCACACTTTGCTAGTACACACTGCCCGCGGCCTGCTTCTACCGTAATTTATCCACAGTGTAGCTAAAGTTGAAAAAAAAAAAAAGTGAAACAGCAACCATAATGCTCTGAGTCACTGCATATTGTAATAGGGCCGAACATTAGCCTCAATCCCATATGCCGCAACAGTCAAGTCTAATCAGTTTTGAAGAGACCTTTAGAGAGACCTAAAAAAGGTCAAAAATCATTCCAAACCCTGCACCCATAAAAAACTAAATAAAAATACGGATGGGCAATTTGCTGTGCCCAAAGAGGTGACTATCATTACAACATGTAATTATCATTTTAACTAAACAAACTGCCATTATTGTTATTATTACTGGGGTTATGGTGGCCTTTGGTAGTGATGATGGCTTCTCAATCGGGTTCTACCATAATCAAGCAGAAGCTGTTGAGTAACTTCTTCAGACGCTGTACTGTTATTCCATTTCATTACTCCCAAATGCATTGTGAATGGAAAACTTACGGTGGCCCTGAGAAGTCAAACTGAACCGCAACATAAGAAAACACCAGCAAAAGAAAAATGCTGCAAAAGCACATGAAAAAAAAAAGTTAATTAAAACACAAAGGAAGTAGAAAAAAAATCTGAAAAAACGTGTTTTCGGGGGAGACAATATTGTGACGGACAAGATGTGGAAGTGACAGAAAACCAAACTATTAATATAAGTACTGCACTGAGACCGGCTTAATAGAAGCAGAGGATTCATCTGTGTTGTTAGGGAGAAAAAAATGCAGGTAATGTGTGTTTTAATTGCATAATTCATATAACACTGTAAACATATGATTGCTATTAGCCACTTGCTGTTAGCTTGTCACTTTGGCAACTCTTCCAACATGTTGTTGTCCCCCAAAAATACTTCTGTTGTGTTTTGTACGTTTTGGGTTTTTTTTCCCTTAGTTTTGGAGTGAGTTTGACCCCTCAGGGCCACCGTAAAACTCACTTAGATGCTTATGCTACTCACTAGCTTACCATAAAATCTCTCTATATTCTCAGGTTGGGACACTGATTACTGTGGCACCGCACCACTTATCTTATTCTGTATTTCAGCCATGACATGTATGAAAGGGTAATGTAAAGGTCCAAATTTCATTTTGTGCTGTTACTAGAAATCCATCACAGTCAGATCTATACTTTGTTCAACCTGATCTCGACTCACTTTGTGTTTTGCTACAATGAGTGAAAATACACAGCTGTGGAAAGTACTCACACACTACTGTACAATTTTCTGGCTCAGATATACACTACACAGCCATATTCATATTCATATATTCACCATTTTAATATTTATTTTAACAAATAGCATCCACCTGTAGGCTCTGATCACACTTTCCCAAGAATAAGTATACTACATTTGGCTTCATTTAATAATATTTAAAAGGGTCAAGTAGTCAGACACTTTAACTACAATGACTGATAAGCTGCAGCAGGTTTAGATGTAATTAGTACTCACGTTTTTTCCCCCCTATCAGGAACACGGATTGATTATGTGAGATTTTAATAACTAAATGTATGGAACTAGTCAGCTGCATCAATTAAACATATCAAGTACTTTCTATTCCTATAAGCCTCTCTTCTATTAGGTTACAGGGTATTGGCGTATCACCAATTTCCTGCAGGTAAAGTTGCATTTCTCTATAGGGTAGGTTTTGTACAATATATTGAAAACGCATTGTGAGAATAAAAAGAGACACCAGCAGAAAGCACTGGATGGCTTTTGTAACCATATCGAGCACTGCATGTAATTTCATCGCCTCTGCACAATCTATCGTTTTCTTTTCTACTGTCTTGATAGCCTCCGAATAATGCGGGAATTCACTGTTTGCATTATTTGGGTCAGTGTTGGAGAATGAGAAAACGAGTGAGACTCTTCTCCCTATATCGAGACGCTTGAGTGCTTTTTAATGGTATTGTATCTGTATGTGAGGCTGGCTCACTATACTCAGATTTGAGTGTTCTTCAGAGACTCTCTGTGCAGCTCGGCGCTCTATTGTATGTTCTAATGGGGTAGAAACTGAAGCGATGCTTGAGCATGGTGGGACAGGAGGGAGATCATGCTATAAGACTTGTCACTCCCTGTCTTCATCACGGCAGCAGCCGATTCTCCCACGCTTTCCTGCATTATACAAAAGGATGTAAACATATAAAGGTCTGGTACTGGTAGTTATGTGTTGGTGAATATGGATAAATTAGATAAGGAACAGTGTTTTTGCTTTTTTGACTTGTTTTGGCTTAGACATACAACTAGTGGAAACCATCTGTCAACATATTTGCCGGCAGTGTGTTTTTGAGCTACTGTGCCATACACTGCTAATGGTAATCATGCTGCTCTCATACTTTTTGTTCCACAGTAACTTTTGTTGAGGACAATGCATTTTTCAGCATAATAGATTTCCAGGAACTTTCTCACCCATAAAGGAGCAATTTAACTCCTTGGAAAAACATCAAATTTCAAAATGCATTTTTTTTCTAGACAGGAAAAGTATAATGATGCCAAAGGCGACATTTATGCAAAATTAATTTGGCAAAAGCTAACACTGGTTATGAATAATCTCCCAAGACCTCTGATCCACTGATATGTTGTGTATACATGCGTGTCTGCACTTTAAGAGTGTGCTTTTTTTTTTTTTGCTTGTTTCTGCCCATCTGAAGGAATTCAAGCTTTAAGGCTTCCCAGGAGAGGAAAGTACCCAAAAATCTCCCTTTTCCCTAAAATAATTACTCCTTGCTGGTGTCAAGTGAGGCTTGTGCCTGTATTCATTCATGTAAGCCAAATCGTGTCTCTTTAATTTCCCTGAATCTCATAATAGCAGATTCAGGGAAATGATATTTTACAATCCCAGCAGAAGCCAACTGCACATAGGAACTGACTGGGTTTAGGCTGGGCTTCATATCATTTTACGAGCATAAACAGAAACAAGTGCAATGAGAACATTGCAAACCAGACTTTGGTAGTCTTAAAAATTGGTATTTTAATAAAAGAGATCTTGAAGAAAAAGAAAGTTTATGTTTAAAGCACCACTGGAGACTGCAGGCAGAAAAACTCCCACATACATGAAATCAGTCAGACACAAACAGAAAGGAAAGCTAGAGGGCAGAGAGAAGAATACACTACAGAGGGAATGGGCAGAGCAGTGGAGAGGAGGCTGTTGAAGTGAATAAGCAGTGTATGACTGTTTCTAATTAGGACAGCTCACAATCCGTGACATCAGAAAACAGCCAATCATTTCCTCTCATTTCACCCTTGTCAAGTGTGACATGTCTTTGCTTTCCACTCAAACCTTGAGCTAGTGGTGTCCGCACACACAAAAACACCCGTGCGTGCGCGCAAATTAACGCACAGGCTGTCACTCACAGCTCGTTCCCTTTCGCCCCTGTCTGCCACATTCCTGGTCTCCATCCACTCTTAAATTTCGCACTCTGTTGCATGCACTCAAACACGACAACAGCGATGCACACAACAAACATGCACCTACCCCACGGGGCAGGACAGTGTGTCTATTGAGACTGAGAGGGGAGTTATAAATAGTAGTCCTCATATCCTCTACTGCTGATAGCATCTTGCACTGTCTAGTCTTATGACATACACACATACACACATACAGATACATATAACGCTCAGAAATGCACACACAGAGATAAGTGTGTATTGTGAGTTGAGATTGTGAGGCTCACCTAGACAAAAGGCCTGATAACGTAGAAAACAAGCACACCAAAATCTGCATTTATCATAAAGGGGGTGTCATACCTATCTTTATATCACATATTAACCATAGATAGCTAGCTATCTGCTGGGTTCATGGGAGGAGAAACACACTGATATGACAAAAATTCCTCAGTGGCCACTTGCTAAATATAAACAGGCACAAAAATAGCTGTCGAAAAACAAAGGAGGAAAAACTGAGCAGGCAGCGCTGACCACTGACCGCTTGAACATTCACAAACAGTATATACCATCACTTTATTAAGAACAGAGTATATCTGATTATTGCATAAATGTAAGTCTTTTACCAGTCTGTATGTAAACAACAGCAATAACACCACAGGGCTATAGTAATGTCTAACTGTATGCTTTAAAAGTAATATGGAGTCCAATGTTATAGAATTTAAGCCATTTAGGAGACTGTAGTACCTGCTTAATACATCTCACCCAATTACAGATGCTTTTCCCTAACAAGATCATCAATGTTCGTCTGTCCACCTGCTAATGGTTTTTAAATTGTCTTCTTTGTCGACTCCCTACCCCAATTATCTGGTATCACCATTTACTTTTTTTTAAACTTTATAAAAAAATGAATTTATTTTTTCAGCAATATAAAATCAAATATTTCTTTTCAAGTTGCTAAGGTAACTTTTCATTAAATCCCATGCCCAACGTCTTTGAGTCACTGGCAAAATGAGCATATCAGACAAAAAAAACGCCAAGCTCTTCCTTTTCTGTTGCACTGCTTCAAAAACTATATTTCTACTGGCTTATGTAAACTGTTTTTGTCTTCTAATAGGAAAAAAAATTAGCATAACAAACACTGTATTGTTTTTTCAGTAAAGAATAGAGAGCTAACCATTTGAATGGTTGCTACTGTTGTGCCTTTGATGAACTGTGAATTAATTCAAATCTAATCAGAGAATGACAGCAACTCAAAGCATGTAGGTAGACACTGATAAAACAAAGTAATAAAGTTCAAATTGAGCATCTAAATGGGGATGAAAGGTGATTTAAGTGACCGTGAACCTCGTGTGGTTGTTGGTGCCAGATGGCCTGGTTTGATCTGCTGGGATTTTTACACACATCCATCTCTAGGGTTTACAGAGAACGGTCTGAAAAAGAAAAATATCCATTGAGCAGCAAGTCTCTGGGTGAAAATGCTTTGTTGATGTCAGAGAAGAATGGCTAGACTGCTTCAAGTTTGTAAGAAAGCAACAGTAAATCAAATAACCACTTATTGCAACCAAGGCATGGAGAAAAATGTCGCTGAATGCACAACAAGTCGAACCTTGAAAGAGACCAGGTGCAACTCCTGTCATTTGAAACAGAAAACTGAGGGTTTAATGCACATGAGTTCACAAAAATTGTACAATTGTACCCAGTTGTAATCACTGGTTTCAGCTGGGTAATCCTCCATGTCAAAAAAGCTCAGCTCACTTGGAAATGATTTCTTGAACAGTTTGAAGTCCTCTCAAATGTCCTCTCCAGTCACCAGATCTCTCCAACAGATCACTCTTGGGATCTGGTTATGTCATGTCAATATAAACCAAAATCTCTGAGAAATATTTCCACCACTTTGTTGAATCTGTGCCAAAAAGAATTG
Organism: Haplochromis burtoni; assembly: GCF_018398535.1. Classification (NCBI taxonomy): domain Eukaryota; kingdom Metazoa; phylum Chordata; class Actinopteri; order Cichliformes; family Cichlidae; genus Haplochromis; species Haplochromis burtoni. The sequence goes on along the minus strand of NW_024582695.1, from coordinate 473,984 downwards.
AATAAGTTCTGAAGGCAAAGGGGGTTCAACCTGTTACTAGCAATGTGTAACTAACAAAGTGGCTGCTGAATGTACATCCATTACAGATGATATTTTAAAAAAGTTCTTTAGTAGAATCAAAGCTGCACATAAACCTATATGAGATTCTACAAAGTAAGGCTCTTCAGGGTTTCCTTATAGTCTCAAATTGAACATTGAACTTTAGAAATGTCTTTCTACTCACGGCACATTGTTCTACCGAAACTGGCTAACAAATATGCAAACATTTCTTTGGGATTTACACGATCACAGTATTTTAAAACAATAAGCAGATCTCTGCGAGGCACTCTGAATAAGAAAGTACGCTTTTAAAGGCTGTTGATGTGCTGTGGTGTGAACGAGTGGGGGGAGGCATACATCCTTTGTTTGTGTTGGATAATAATTGTAGGGAAACAGTAGCCTTCAACTGCAATAGCGGCTACACACACAGACAGAGAGCGAGGCTGTATTTGACGTCACAGAGGAATATTTTTGGCGTGAATGCAGTCCAGTTTAGCAGATAACACACACACACACATACACGCACACACACACACATGCACACAGAGGGGGAACAGAGACCTACTGGAAGTTTAGCACACAGGAACACTGCCCGTGTGCACGCGTGTATGTTTGTGTACGTGTGTATTATTGCTGTGGTTCTTCTGTCAGGACTTTTTAACAAGCAATCGAGTCCCCACGGGGAAACACTGACAAAATAACATCATCCCTCCCTCCCTCCCATTCCCTCTCTCCCTATCCTCTCTCTCCCTTCCTCTTTCTCTTTCCATTTGTCTCCCTGTGCTTGCCCTCTTCTCCCACTCACTCTCTTCTCTAATAAGTCCAATATCTTCCTCTCTATGTCTTCCTTTCTTTTTCGTTAGCGCTCCATCCAGAGGCCCTGTCTGTTCTCACCTCCCTCTATCCATCTTGCCCTCTCCCACTCACTCCCTATCTCTTCTAATAAAGCCAATATGCTGCTACCCTCCTCTGGGAACCAAATCTTACACCTAAGCAGAAACAGCCATCCTCAATTCTTGGAGGGTAATTTAACATTTTACCTTAAAAATCCTCTTATTAAAAATGAACAGCCGCATAAGATGTCACTGAAAAAGAAAAGCCTTGTTATTTCTGTAAACTTTTTTTTGGACCTTGCTGAGTGTCCTTAAAATAAGGCATAAAAGAAAAAGTCTGATGTGACAGATGTTTGCAAGTGGGGAGAGGAATCACGCAAAAATGTAGTAATCTGATTACAGTGGCATCTTCCCCCACCACAGCCCGGCTTGTTATTTATCTCGGCACTATTATCTCTGCTCTCACTCTGCTTTGACAGACTGTGCATTTTCACACCTGCCACACAGACAGAAAATGTGGAGATCATTATGAAAATTATCATCACTATCGAAAATTGCCAAAATCAGCAGCCATAACCATCATAATTAGTCCCGGTATTTTTGCTGTGTACCTAGTTGCCTAATTTCCGTCTTTCCCTCCATTATTTTCTTACTATTTTAGGTTTTCGTTTTCTTCTTCTCCTTCCTAGTTTTGCACCCTTCAGTTATCTTTTTCTTTTTTTTAAATAAATCCTTAGTTTCTTGGCTTACGTCTTACCTCGTTCTTTTAAATGAAAACAAACATAACACCAAAAAATTCCCACCACATGAGCTGTGGTGCTAATCACAATAAAATAGGATTTTTGAATTAGGAAGTCGCTGCACGCCCTTATTGAACACATAAGTAATATTTTGACAAGAAACCTCTTTGTAAGGATTACTTGTTGAAACATGTTTTCTTTCCAAGTACTGAATAAAGTAATCCTGTGTGGAAGCACTTAGTGTGCAGTCGCCTTAAAGAGTTTTAAAGAACGGGAAGCGTTTAACACGAGAGTTTGGTACAATGCAAAGAAAATAAAAAAGAGGGAGATATAAAACTGTAAAGTTTAAGAGCTGTTTATTAGGAAATTATAATGCACAAGAAAGCTGCACGCAAACACATAACTCACAAATGGCACACATTGTGTGGTCGCATTACGATGTTTGTGCACGCAAGCATGCGCGTCTTGCACACGTCTACTCAAGGTAAGGAGATAAGTCTTGTTTGTGTGTGCGTGTATCTGTGCCAGAGGGCTGTGTATCATGCTGAGTTTATTCCAAAGACACAAACAACATAATATAAACCTCAGCTCAAACAGAATGGAAGAACACCCACTACCCAGGAAAAACAAGGAAATCAAAGGCCTCAAAGGCCAGATTTACCCAGGAACAAAACACCCTAGACCTACATTTATGGAGTCGTAAAACAGCCCAGAAGAAAGGCTGAGATGACTTGGGGGAGCATGAATATATAACTGGTGTGAAATCATTTTTAGTTTAATGGCATGTTTTCAGGAACAACATTAGGATACCTCAGATTTACCTTTAGGTATATAACAGAAAGTTTGATCTTTCAGCTGGAGTTGAAGCAATGCAAGCTCGGATAAATAGGGACAAATCAGCCAGTGCAAATTAGCATAGCCGGCTCAAAACGGATAGCTTAAGACTGTCTAAACCAATACCTAAAAATTTGGATTAGGATGTTTTTTACCCAGAGTTCATTGGTAGCTGAATCCAATTGCATCTCTTCCAACACTTGTTTTAATGTGTGCAGATATTTTTTTTACATTCAAGTGAGGCAAGTCATAAAGAGCATAGTCGTGCAGCTGTCAAATGGAACTGATCACATTCTGTATACTGTAACTTCCATTTGGTGGTAAATCTCACAGATTAAATCTCGTGTTTTTTGCTTTCTGGTTGAGGGTTTTATGAAAGCAGCCACCTCCAGGGCTGAGAAATGAAGAAAATGTGCCCCAAACAGCAATTTCTTGCACAGCCACTTGGGACTGACTCCAAAAATATGTCACTCCTCACAGATTCATATGCTGAAATGATCAAAATTAGAGCAGAAATTTAAAAACGTTCATTCATAACAACTGTGTCATAAAAATTATTCACAGTTTTAAGTTCTATAAAGGCTTAGTTGCTGAAGTTTTGGTACTTTGGACATACTTTAATCTATACTATTGTTTTCAGGATACTTGAATTTCAAACTCATTACTACTTTCAATACCACATTAGATTAGAACGGTCCAAAAAGTAATATTTATGACAACATAATTTTAGGTTCTCTAATGTAGTGCAAAAAAGCTAAAAACCAAAAAAGCCAATAATATTTTTATGCTGGCTGGGGTCATTCTGTGCTTCTCCATCTGATTTTCATTGTTAATCAGATGGAATTGTTTTCTCAGTCTGCCACTGTTTCTGTTTAGTTAATGCTAGCATTTTCTCTGCTTAAATCTGGGATTTTAAGAGAATCATAACACATTTTAGACACAAATATTTGCGTTATTCTGTTAAAGTGATAATGTAGTGACAATATTTGCCGCCTAGCAGCATTAACATTATCGTTTCATCATTAGCCTTAGCCACTAGCCACTATCCAAATAACTTAAAAGATGGCTAATGAGACTATTGGGTACTTGCTAATAATTAAATGACTATCTATATGGGATTGTTATTTGTGTTGTTAGAAAAAAACACACACATTCTGAAAGCATCTGCTGTAATCTGATGTGCATCTTGCTAGATATTGTAACTACACACTAGAGACACAGTGTGTAGCTACAACAGCGACACAGGTATAAATGGTGCTTAAAAGAAAATTAATGTGTGAAAAATTGATCTACACAAAATCGCCATCATCATCATCATCATCATTTATAAAAGATTTTCTCACACTTTAATCACAAAACCTATATGCTAAAACATAAGATAGTGAAAAAGAGCATGCCTCATCCCCCATCACATAACCTCCTCCTACTCTGACATACAACTATATGGAGGCAAATCAATACCGCATAATGTGCTGATAGTTTCCCCCACAGAGATGCATCAGTCAGCTGCCATGGTCACTGCTAACTATGCTGGCAGTATCAGTGATTCATCACCGCTGCCACCGACAGCTACTGACACCAAGAGACCTACTTTGAAGAGGATGACACAGAGCAGGGAGGGCAGGAGGAATGGATGGAATGAGTGGCAGAAAGACAGATGAGGGGAAGGCAGCAACAATGGCAGAGAGCAAGAGGGGGGAAAAAGAGAAAACAAGCAGAAAAATTAAAAGGTGATGATGAAGTAAGAAATATAATGGGATGAAGCAGGGAGACATATATATAGACATAGTTCTATATACAGCGTTGAAGGTGGTACAGTGACAGTTAGGCATTGAATGTTTTTTTCTGTTATTTCTTCCGAGTGAGATGAAATATCTACATCAGTCAGTTTTATGTGTTCTAATGACACAGCGGTGTTTGATCTAATGAAAGGAAGCAGCAGGAACAGCTACTATCAGATCTAAAATATAGTAATCAACAAGTTTTCTAGACCATATACCAAGAGAAATAGAGATGATAATTTGTTATGACAGCCATTAAAGTTATATTGCTCCCCTCATCCCAATACAAATAAAAGAGCTTTTTCAGAAATGTTGATCATCGTCCTTAATCACATCCTGTCATTGACCAGCCAGGAAAAACTTGGTTTGCAATGAAGGAAATGTTTCTCTTTCATCTTTCACAGGAGCACTGTTCAACTCCTCTTCCACCCACACATTTGTCTTTAAAGTAGAAATATGTTTTTTCTTATTTTCTCTCACATATACATATGGATCCATATCGTGCATGTGACCGAAGTTTTGAATAATGAGCTCGTGGCTATGTTTGATGTCACAGAGAGAAGAGCACCTTAATATGGTTTCCATCAATATGATCTCAGGTAGGACCCAACGCTACTCTGAGCAGCACAAGACAGTAAATGCAGCTTCCTGTCCCACAAATAACACCAAATGGATTTTAACTAGTTTTGGTGAAGAAAACGGGCAATGTAGCTAAGATGTTCTTTATCATTCTATCTACTGTTGCAAGCCATTTTACAAACAGGGGAAACAGTCCAGAAAACTTGGCAGTCGTAAAATCTTCAACATTATTTTTTTTTAACATTGCCAACATGGGAGTGTATGGAAGTAGGGCTGGGCCATATCATACCGTTCATGGTAATACCGGTATAATGTTGGGCAACGACAAGAAAATGAAATATCACGATAGAATATGGGTAAAACGCGCGTGCGCAGTGCCTTTGTTTTCATACGCACATGGCGAAAAAGGCATGGCGGCGACAGAGAATGACAAGGGCGAAAGCGGATTGTTGAATGAAACGGATGAACCAGAATTGGTTTGTAAAAATGCTGCAACTTCAGTGGTGTGGAACTGGTTTAGCTTTCGTCCGTCAGATACACAACAAAGCACTATTTTTGGTAGAGCATGCTAGCGGGCCGTCATTATTACTGTGTTTTTTGGTAAATACGGCACACTTAAAATCAATCATTTGATTTTTCTGAAAATCGACAGTGCCCCTTATAATCCCGTGTGCCTTATGTTTGAATTCTGGTTGTGTTTACTGACCTCGAAACAATTTTATGTACACGGCGCTCGAAAATGTTTTTGTACGACTTTGCTAAGCTACGAACCTGCACGCTTGATGGATTGTCGGCGCATTACGGCTATCTTAGGTAGGCGCCTCGCGGAGTGATACATACGGTGCTTCAACATAATATTACTGTATTGTGTGTGTATAAGCTCTTTTTAAGTTTTGTGGATATTATACTTGGTCATGCTGAGGATATGTCGGCCAGTTTCTACTGGAAATGCTTTTTGGTTAAACTGTCAGCAAGGAATTTGCATTTGTACTGTTACGTTTTTATATAACTTTAATGCAAAAAAACATGTTTAAGTGAAAATACATGTTTTGTTTTTTGTTTTTTGCACTAATAAAATTGTGGAGTTGTAAAGTATTTTGTCTAGTGTCAATTATCGTCAGTTATATCGTTATCGCAAATTTTCAAATCTATATCGTGATAAATATTTTTGGTCATATCGCCCTGCTCTATATGGAAGCCCGTTTCTGCCACAAAATATCTATAACTTGAAATTTCGAGTTATCTTTCACAATATTTTGAGTTATATTCTTAACACACACACGCGCACACACAGTTATTCTTATTAACTCAAAATTTTGACAAAAACAACTCGGAATTTTGACTTATTAACTCAAAATTTTGAGAAAAGTAACTCTTAGCATTGCCAGTCTGTGATCTACATGAATGACTTGATTTTCTTGTTATCCGGAAGGATTTGGCTCAGAGGAATGCTCACTCAAAACCGTATCATAAGCTACCAATGTATAGCAACAAATTGGCCCTTTCGAGAGTGCGTTTGCCGATAGTAACGCCATGATTCAGCTAATAACATTCAGCTAATCATTTGTGAAGCCACGCTGAAAATACTCAGCAATGTGTGCATTCACAACTGTAGCTTAGCTGTAGCATTTGTAGCTGAGGACTTCAGCTTCCTGGTAACAAGGAAATGATGTCATTCACGTAGATTACTGATTGGCAGTGCTAACTCAAAATTTTGAGTTACTTTTCTCAAAATCTTGAGTAATCTACATCAAAATTTCAAGAAATAGAACTCAAAATTTTGAGTTATGGATATCGTTTTTTTGTGGCGGAAATGGCTTCCATAGAAGTGCCTTAAATGTGCACTTTTTAATGTATTTTTTATGCGACATAGCTGGCTGCAAAAAGACTTCTACTTATATTAAACACTGTCAGACACTGGCCCGTTTTGAATAAAGACAGATCTAAGTAAAAGCCTTCCTGATAAATTTATGGGCTCATTCACACTTTTTAGGCCACATTAACTAAGACATGCAGTCTATTTTGTAAATGATGGCAGTTATTGTAGTCACAAAGGACAACTGTCCTGAGTATGTTCCAATTGTGATTGACAAGACCTACTGTAAGTCAATAAGCATGTGGTGTCCAAAAGTTACATAGATCTACCTCATGCTCTTCATACCTGTTTTCAGAACACCAAAAGCCTTTCCTTCACTTCCTGTAGCTTTGTTAACAAGGCGTGTTTCACACAGCTTGTATTAGTAAGGCTAAATCCCTGATTACATGTACGTCCGACAATAAGCAGGCAGTTTACCAAATAAACCTTGTGCTCCAGCATGTGTGGTGTTTGTTCTTATACTGTGTGGACTGGATTTCAGAATATGCCATTTCCAATTAAGAATGAGAAATGATAGGTTTATGGTTTGTTTTTAGAAGCTCCACAATGACAAGTGAAGGAGGCAGTGCTTCTGTTTGGGAGAAAATAGACAGATCTTGGTTAAAGGAAGGAAGGTCTTAAAGCAACAGTGTCACGGTACTGGGTCGTGTGACCCAGTGTTTGAGTTTTATGTATTTTTGCATTCATTTTCAATCTAGTTAATTCCTAGGTTGCTGTTTAGTCCTTATTTCTTAGTTGTTTCTGTCATCTCCCCCTGTACTCAGTCTCCCTGGTTCCTTCCTGCGTCTACGTTTCGCGTCTATGCAGTTATGTTAAGTTCATGTCATGTTTTATCTCCATGTCTATGTCTCTGTGTTTCCTGTTTTATTTTGGAAGAGTCTGGTGTTCTTTGTTCATTGTAGTTAGTGTTACTCTCCCCTGTATTGTCATTATGTTTCATTCTAGTCAGCTGTGTTCTCATGTGTCTCCACTTCCCCTGATCACCTCATGTGTGTATTTAAGTCCTCAGTCTTCCTTTGTTCGTCGTCGTGTTGTCTGTGTACCTCCCCTCTGGTCAAGTTAAGTGTTTTTCAGGATTCTGTGCAGTTCATGTTTGCCATTTGGTTTATGTTGTTTTTCATGCAGCCGCACGATGAGGTTCGGTGCAGGTCATGTTCATGTCTGTTTCATCACGCCATTTGGTTCATAGTTTCCATGCATCTGCACAGCATTCTGTTCACAGTTATCATAGTTATTCCTTTCAGTCAGGTTAGTGTTTTTCCAGTTTAGGTTTTTGGTTAGTTGCAGTCTCTGTCCCTGTTATGTTTTGTCCACTCCCCTCTGCATCAGCCCAAATAAAGGCTCGCTTTCAGTTTAAGTTCACTCCCGTCTCCTCGCCTGTGTTTGCGCCTGGGTCCACCAAACACACTCTCCACACGGTGTGCCCCCGCTGGCTGTGACAAACAGTAGCCAAAACCCTGTTTCAGACAGGGGCAAATTGATAAGCTTTAAATCCAACAATAATAACATGGAGCCATATATGAGTACAATGAAAGAGAATAGTGAGAGACTGTAGGGTACGTTATCTCAAATAAATACATGCATTTTCATTCAGACACTTCCTTTTATGTTAGCAAAGTACTATATAAGCGCTATGCCCCGAACCCTATTGTCATCACTAAGCTGTCCTATTTCTGTTTGATTGGCTGCCAGCGAGGCCTGCAGCGTAATTGGCTTCATTTCATTGGCCAAGCAGACGGACAGCACTCCTGGGAGGACTCCATCAGGCGATATCTGTTAACAACATGCACAGAGTTTCACACAAACACACACACAGACATACACATGAACAGGGCTAGAGGGGAACTCCCTAATGCCTAATGTACCTTTTACCATCACAGATGGGTCACTTACATTTCTGGGCACAAGAGAAATGAGACTGGACAAAAAAAGTGGAGTGTGAAAGATTGGAGTGGAGGGGTCAGCTGAAAAGGCACAGAGTATATCAATTCTGTGATTTTCTTTTAACTTCAGTTTTTTTCAATAAGCAGAAGAGATAAATATTACAGCGTTAAACAGTTTTCACTTTTGTACAAAGTTAGACTTACAATGGCGTGAAAATGTCTGGCTAATTAATTATGTTTGTCTTTCTGATAATCATTAGTTTTGCACCAATTAGTCAGTTAGTCATTTATACATCTTTAATCAACATGAAAACATCAACAAAAGTTCAGATTGGAATTTTGGGCAAAAAACACCAAATATTTGCTTTAATGTTCTCAAAATTGAGGATCCACTGCCTCAAAATTGTCTCATATAAAAGCAAACCAAATATTTGGAGGTTGTGAAGCATCTAAGGAGCTAAGGTTGCATTGTGATGATCTTTTTTTTTTGTTGGTCAACCCAATCTAGGGGTGTCAAACATAAAGCCTGGGGGCCAGAATAGGAATTGGACTTTTAACAGTATTTTTTTTTATACAGTTTTACAGCTTTTCATAATGATCAGACCTTACCCAAACCCATTCATACTACACCAAAGAAGTTAAGCAACAGATACGGAGAAGTCTAGGCAGCGAGCTACCAGAACTTTTTCTGTAATTTTACACATTTATCATGTAGAAAAACTGAGCTGCGCTGATGAAATTGCACTTCTTTGTCTTATATTGTGACCCCTCAGGGATTAAGTGTGGGGTTAAACATCTTTACACTGACAGAAAGAGAAGTTTCTCTCATAAGGCCCATTTAAAATCAAAGTGGGCTGCATGTGGCTCTCAGTGTAAAATTAATTAGACATCTCTGGTGTCATCTTTCAGAGGCTTTTGTTAGGTTTTAGTTTGTGCATATGGCTTCATACCTCTAACTTTACATACTTTCAGTACATATAGCTGTTGCAAAAGATGTTGCAAAATTTGTGTGAGCAATTTAAACCACGTTGATTGACACATTGATGTGGTATCAAACTAACATAAAAAAAGATATTATAGATCTGTTTCCACATAGTTTTCTCCAGATCAAGAAATAATGAAACTAAAACATATGAAGCATTCACTTATTTGTAGAGAACATACGGGGAGTGCCAAAGACCGTGTGCGCTAGTTAAAAGCCGCGTGTGATAGAAAACAAAAATGAGTCATCTGTGATGCTGGTTAGGGGCTGAACATCTTGAAGAACATCAGGGTCGTCCTCACGCGGCCTCGCTGTGATCTCTCGTATGAGGACTGAGGACAGTAATGCTATCCGACTCGAGTCGTGAGTGGAGGGGAGCATCTGTGGATCAGTGCTCGCACAACAGAGGGGGAGAGACTCAACTGGGTCACAAACACGTTTGTACAGCAAGGTTTGAGCAACACGCGTTTTCAAAGGCAGCAGACATCGAACTCTTCCCGCAACCACTCCCCAAACACACACACACCCCCAAAAAACACAAGGACTCGGTATTTCTCTCGATTTTTCTTTTCTTCTGGTTGGTGCGGTGTTTAAAACAGGACTCTGACCGACGCAGATGCTCCTGAATTTACCCCTGAAAGTCATGTGCGTTTTATGTGAAGTTGCAGTGGGAGAGAAGAGTGGAAGGTAGAGGAGATGAGGGGGGAGGGGAGGAGAAGAGAGGAGAGGGGGAGGAGATTAGATGAGAGGAGAGGAGAGGAGACAAAGTTGCTGACCCACTTTGTAGCTCTCAAAGTTTCAAATCCTCTTTAAAGAGAGACTGAGTTGTGGCCAAGAATTTGGCAAGACACACACACACATGCACGCATCATATATCATGCATTAATTCACACACACAAATGTGAAAAGACACAAACATAATTGTCAGGCCCTTGACCTTAGACACCTTGAATAATGAAGGGAGTGCTGCTTTTATTTGACAGCACATTAGCTCTTTACATCACCTAATAATGGCAGCACTGAACCACACTAACACACACTTGCACACAGTTCTGGTAGTGCTCGATACGGTTTGTTAGTTTTCTCATTTGACTTGGTCTATTTTAGTCTTGCAAAACCCTCTTTCTCGTTCCTCCTCTCTCTGATCCTCCTTCCATTGTCTCTCTCTTTTATCTTCGCTTTGCTTTTTCTTCTTCTTCGGTGCTTTTTCGTGTCCCTCCTCTCCCTCTCCTCATGCCTCTGTTGGTACATCTCCTCCGTTCACCTCTCTCTCTCTCTCTCTTTCTCTCTCTCTCTCTCTCAGAGCATTTTGTTGATGTCACTGATAAGATCTGCATGTGATTGGCTGGGCCAGATAACAGATAAGAGTGTGATTTGTTTAGGGAGCTTTTTCTCTTCCCATCACACCCCTGCCGACTGCAGTCAAATTAATGAACATTCACACATCTACATGCACACAGGCGCACACTTTACATGTGGGAATACAGTGGGAGAGATTGAGGAATAGAGATCTAGAGTAAGAGAGATCAGAGAAAGAAACAGAAAGCTAAGAAAAAAAAGAGGGAGATAGATGGGGTACAGTGGTAGGGGGGGGGAGAACAGTTGCCCTAATTTGCAAATCATTATGAGTCACATATTTATAGCCAAATCAGCCAAAGGGGAAAATATTTCTCTCCTCTTCCTCCTCCTTTTTTTTGCTTCACTTTCATTCCCCCCTTTTCACGCCTGACTTGCTTGTTTGTAAAAGATTCTTCTAAAGATGAAGAAGTGTTATCTCTTGCTAAGCTCACCAATTATTTTCATCCCGTCTTTCAATGCTCACTGATGCATCTTCTATAGCAGTTTTTATTCAAAAAATAAACAAAAAACTCCGTCTTTATTCTGAGCGTCCATCTATTTCAAATTTGGAGAGGAATTGAGAAAAGAAACAAAAGAAACTTCAAAGGTTTGGAAAATTTGAAATCAGTAAAAGGAAAGCAAATTTAAACCTTAACTTCTGACATATCAGGTTTCCTTTCTTTTGATTGCCATACTAATTTCAAAGAAGACCAGCATGGTCTGGAACCCGACCAGTTTTGAAGACTGATATCGGTACCGGTATATGTGATTTAAAAATCTGATATATTGATATGTCTATTTATTTATGATTGCTTACTAAGACGAGCTAAAAAAACTGTATTGATTTAATGTCAAAGTCACAGATTACTCTTTGCGCTCTGCCAGACTCTGCTCGGATCAGCTGGTTGTCCAAACACACCACAAGCACAACAACTAATAGGGAAGTTGCAGAGTGCCAACACTCATAACATGGTTGACAGATGTTTCTTCTGCCTCTTCTTTAGCTTTAAAATGTTCACTTATTGACTGTTATCAAATAGCTAATAATGGTTTGCCTAATTTTAGCTAACATTGTCCCCAACAATATATATCTGACCTGTACTATTAAAAGCCAAAAAGAGTGTGTGTGTGTGTGTGTGTGTGTGTGTGTGTGTGTGTGTGTGTGTGTGTGTGTGTGGTGTGTGTGTTCACACGCATACATCACAGAGGATTTTCCTTTATATTGGAGGCAAAGATCAAGTCTCCATGAGGTAAATCATACATTTGTTAGGAAAAACATATATAATCGTGCAGTATTAGTTATGTTCAGTGTATAAATGCTTGTATGTTAATGTTAGACCATCTGAGGTGTTTGCATGTGGGTCCGTGTGATCTCTCGCATGTAAAAAAGAAAAAGAAAAAAAGGCAGAGGGAAAAGACAGGTGAAATGGAAACAACAGACCCTTTGCATCCTCCCTAAGGCCATCACCCAGATACACATACAGTACATTCATCCCATTGTGCCTATTCTAGCCAATTACACAAGGCTTCAATTTTAGCATTACTGCATCCAGATCTCTGTTTGTATGGATGCATGCACAGCATCCACTCAGCCTCTTGTCTGGAGGCTGCGCATGCAATCGTAATGAGGAATGAGGCTCACATGCTAGAGAAAGACTATTTACAGGATAAATGACACTGTGTAAACAATAGTGTATTTCTTGTTTTGTAAAATCTTCCAATTCAAATGTGGAAGTGTTGAAGCTTTGCAAAGAAAGGAAGTACTTTTTGCGCACAGTGAGTTATCATCTGTGGGCAAACGGAGCCAAAGAAAAAGCGTGCTGTTTCAGCTCTATCCACACTATCTACTGTGGAGAGTTCAGATTATAATGGCGTCCTAGAGTCAGCCAGTAATTCTGAAAAATCGACGCTTGGAAGGGACATTTGAGCTCTTGAGAGGCTGATATTTCAGAACCCTGCAAGTGACTGACAGTTGCAGGAACTTCTAAAGTGCCCCAGAGGAAGAGCTGTTAACCTCGGCGTACACAATATCTAGCTGCTCAGATGGACGAGCACTGGAAGTTGAAAACCTAATCTGGTGGAGCTTGCGCTGAATTGCTAAAAGGATTGGCAGGTAACACAGAGAAACTGTCCAATCTGCAGCGAGAAAATTCAGATGTGTGCCAAAACTGAGGTTTGTGTACAGCGTGTTGTGCTGTGGAATCCAGCGCATCGAACAAAAGTGTCACTCAACATCCCGCCACAAATATTTGGGGACATGGTGTTACACACTCACCGAGCAGTGCTTCATTTTTCTCCATTTAAAAAAAAAAATACTGCACTCTCCACACTGACTCTATACCTTGACAATCCAGTGAAATCTTACAGCATCTTCTCTACAGGGAAAACTCAGAGCATCCTCAAACTACCGAGGTGGCAAATTCACTGATCATTGAAGTGTTAAAATCTGGTTACACAACCAATAATTGAATCTTGACTGATTTTGTTTATACTGTCTCATTCTCCCTTTTCCTCTTTTTTTAAATTTCTCTTTCTCCCTCCCCTTCGGTGTTCCTACAGTGGCCCCCCCTCTCGTCCTCCCTCTGCAGTACAGTCTTTATCCTATTACAGCCTCCTGCTTCTGTGTAGCAGTTTCACTTGTAGACACAATGAAAACTGGCAGGATACATTACTTAGCACCATACTCCTCCCACCCTTTGTGGTTCTCTCTTCCTACCCATCACCACCACCCCCAGCACCCCTCACCTCCTTTTCATCACTCTAGCTTTCAACAATGAATACATTTTTTCATCATGCTGTTATTTTCCCCCCTCCTTTGGATTTCTCTCATTTTATCTTGCTTCAATTTGTTTAGTTTTCTGTGTGCAGCTTCACTTCCTTTTCGTACTACAGCATGCACCTCCCTGCTAATGAATGAGCTGTTGCTGTCATGCTTTTCTCTCGCTACCAAAACCGAAGATTACAAACCATTTTTGACATTATTCTGTCTTCGACATGTAGAAAAATGCTTTTGCAGAGGAAAACACAGTCGGATTGTAACTGATGAGCTCAAGTTAAGAAAAATGGAAACAAAGAAGAGGCGCTGTAAAGGTGGAATTGCTGGAGATAAGATTTTCAAGCACAGCAAAACTCCATCTGAATGAGTAAAAGTGGCTCTTTAGCCTCTTTTAACATCTGAGAGAGATGAAAGGGTCACAGGTGGATGCACTGTGCTTACAGTAATATAAGCTTATAGTCAGCAACTGCAAAAGCTGAGTATTGAAGTTGCTCTAATAGCAGGTAGGTATGCTCATGGGCGGCCTGAAACAATAATTCATCCAGTCTGATGTCACCCCAGGCCGCTGTAGTCACATAAATTAGCAGACCACTCATTCTGTAGGCTAACTCTGTGTGTTGATGTAACTGACAGCCTGATCATTATACACTTGAACCTTTATGTATTATATATACATTTATAAGTCTGCAAAAAGCATGTTTCTTTTTTTTAAAATTTCATCATTTACGAACAACAATTTATATCACATAATGTTCAACTGTGTGGTTTTTTACTTTTTCCAGTGAAACAAGCAAAAGTTTCCTGACTGTCAGCAAAACATATCGGTTTCTTTCAAATAAACTAACAGTGGTTTTGGCAATTAGAATTTCCAGACTTATAAAACAAATATTTGATGTCTTTTTTTACTGATCACGCCTTCTTTTATGCTTCAGATGATAAACTAAAATGGAGCTGATAGATGTATACTGCTTCTACATTTATATCATCAATGCATTCCAACCCGCTAGCTTGGCAGGATGGGATCCCTGCTGATGGGAAGGGCTTTGAATGAAGCAGCGGTTTTATTTGACAAGCCCTACATGGAGACCTGATGGCCAACTGGAATGCTCCCAGGGAGACGGAGCTGATCTCTTTATCTGTCCGTCCTGTATCCTATTAGAGTATCACCTCCCATCACACCCTCTATTCAAAGGATGAGAACAGCTTTTACTAAGCTGCACACTCCGTCTAGCCCTCTCTTTACCTTACTTACTGTCTCTGTCCCCTCTTCACCCCCCGTTGCTGTCCCCCTCCACACATTGCCACACATTTTCACTCACCATGTCCGCTTGTCAGTGTCTCTCACACAACTGATTTTCCTTATGTGAACAACAAAATGAGGCGTGGGTGATTTTTTTCCAAAATGACTCATGTGACAATTTTGTAGCATGGTCAAGTATGACTGTTAAAATAGGTTTTACAAAACTGATGCCAAGCTACTTGGTTAAGATTGCGTAATTGTTGCTTACATGACTAAAAGATGCCAGCACCGACTTGCACCCTTTGTACATCAAACTGGCGCCTATTACCTCCTCTAACAGAAACTTTTGCAGTGCTTTGGCAGCAGCACTTTCCCACTTTTGCTTCTGGAAGACAACTGTTATAATTCAGAAGGTCACAAAAAAACAATTTCTCTGGTACAAGGAAACAAATTGTATTTCATTTAAGATATCTGATACTGTAATTTTGCCAGAAAGTGCAGTTTTGTTTTTGCTTTCTCTCTCAGCTCTATTCTTCTGTCATTTCCCTTTAATCCCTTTCTTTCTGTCTTTCTTTTCTCCTTTTTTTTTTGTCCACTTGTTTTCAAAGCACCAACTGCTGGCCAGAGAACTGCTGAGGCAGCACCGGGTTCAATTTCTGAAGCACCACACGGACCCCATCAAACAAGCGATACCCAAAACACAGTGGCAGCAGAGCGAGCAAGCGAGCGAGGCAGAGAGAGAGAAACGAGGCGGGTGGGGGCGAGGGCAGTTGCTGTTGCCCGGGACTGCCTGCCAAGAATCGATGAGGGATAGACCGATGACTGTTGAACAACCCCGCTGGTACAACCAACTGCAAACCGCATACACACAACACGAGCCACCCCAGAGACAGTCCTGACTTGCTAAAGAAAAAGCAATAGATTTTTGTTTTCCTGTTATATATATATAGTAAAAACATAAATTTCTTTGATGTGTGCTATGCTATAGTCTCCCCACACCAACTGATAAGCAATCATAAGACACATTTTGTTGCCAAATTGTTCTTTGATTCAACCTATTTATGTATAACACAGAGTTAAACGGCATATCTATCAGTGTTCCTTTATATGTGCGTGTGCAGTAGCCAGATTGACACCATTATGTCTTTTCTCCCTCCCTCCACTCTATAAGCCAATTCGCCCTCGTCACTATGCTATTAAGCAGCTTTGCAGGAGTACCGCTACAGCTACGGCTGTAACTGTGGGAATATGTGTTGCGATGGTTGGATGTGTGTGCATTCGTATGTGGAAAAGACAGCGGGATGACTGCAGAATAACCCCCAAAGAGTGCTTCGCCACCAAACGCGTCCTCTCCTCTCTCCAATATCTCCAGTACATTACCCTTGTTTCACCCTATTGCACTTCCTCACACACTCCCTCTGCTTTTGTCACAGTGATCTGTTCAGGCGACCCAGCCTTGAACTTTTAATAATGTTAAAACAATAAAGTAAAGCAACAGAAGTGTGAATCCCATTCTAGACAATTGTTCAGTAATGTTTTTTTGTTTTTTGTACTTTAAATGAATTTCTAAATGTTATTTATTCACTGGTGAGGGTTGATATTCCAATTATTCCAATTACAATACAGCTGATTCTTTTCAGTACAAGATAGCCATGAGAACAGTTGTTACAAGTTTTTTCCTGTAATTCGAAATACATTAAATTGATGAGAAATGATTACTGTCTACTTTGCATCAAAGCTTTTAATAAACCTCTCATTGATCATTATTATAAACCTCCTTTACTAATTTCTACATTGTCCTCCTTTCTTTTTTATTTTCTTTCCCCCTTCGTTATATCCATTCCACAGTCCTTCCCACCCACTGCAGTGATGTCTGCACACAGGACTGTGTGTGTGTGTGTGTGTGTGTGTGTGTGTGCATTTTGTGTGTCTGTGCATGGGCTGTCAGGTTCACTAGACGCTCAGTGGCAATCAATAAGTATTTGGGCAACAGCTCAACATCATTATAGAGGGATACTGAGACTCACCCTGGGTGGACAATGTATGAGTGTGTGTGGATAACAGCTACCTGAAAATGGCCAGTCTGTAGTAACTAGAACACAAAACTTTTCTCCTTATGTATAACTTGTCCTGCTTGTGGCAAGTTTGGTCTGCAACTTAAACTATTCTGACACAATTTGTTACACAACGTGCAAACACACTTTCCTCCTTATTCACCTGATTGTTTTGGTGTGATTTTATTTAACTGGCGCACTGTCTTTAAGACACTGTGAGTGTTTTGTTTCCAATGTAAATGTATTTTTAGAGAATAACGGTTGTAGGAGTATTTTTTCAGCTACTCGTTCTTAACAGATATAAGATGCTAAAAATGATGACACCTTCAAATATCTGCTGTATTAACTTAACAAAGGTACAGTGCAGCATTATGGACAAAAAACGATACTACTGAGAAGTCTGAGGAGACTTTGACCAATGAGAAGCACTGGTAACTGATGGGCTAGGAAGCCGGAGCTGACAAACTATTGACTTCACTCATCATTAGCATGAAGAGGCTAAATTGAATTAGCTAAAAAGTGACTGTTTCTGTTCTTTGTTTGCATTCCACTGGCACATTAAAGCCAAAGACAGCATATTACTGCCGGCAGCTATCACTTGTGTTTCCAGAACAAATAAAGATCTCTGAATTTTTTAATTGTACCCTCACAATTTTAGCAGATAAGCCAAAGAGTCAGGGAAGGAAAGAAATTATGCTAGCTGAAACAGAGAAGAAAGAGAGAAATAGAAGAATTATGTTTTTAAATTAAACTCTCTGTTACGGGGTCCTTACATTACAATATAAAGCACCTTGAGGTGACTGTTGTTGGGATGTTGTAAACTGAATTGACCTTTTTTAGGTAGTGTAATTAGCCTTTCCATGCTATTGACAAGCCAAGAATAGCCAGCTCTGTAGACAGTATAAAGGTGGACACAGCTACCATGACGTCCGCTATAGGGTCGTTTTGAAGTCTCACGTTGAGCATTTCACCATCTCGGTTGCAAAAAAACAAAACAAAACAGATTTGCGGAGGAGAAGAGGCTCTGATTGTGAAACCACAAAGTCAATGGCTAACAACGTATGACTACCTACCTCCATATTTTACACAGTGTGGAGCCAAGTTGCTATCTTATGCATACAAATCACTAGCTTCGACATGCTAACGTCCAGCTACCTCAATCCACCTCTCTCCTCATTTCCCACCACCAGTCTGCCAGTTGCTGGCTTCAACAAAAATACAGCCACTTCTCACTTCTCAGTAGTATACTTTTATTTCCACAATGCTAAGCCATAGAAGCAATTTTGACCACATGTAAACCTATTTTCCAAGCTTTTCTCTCAAAGGTCATCCAGAATACACTATATAGACAACAATATTGGGTTATACTTGGGCTATATCTCTGAATTCAGATCGTTTCAGCCACATTCAGTCACAGGTGATAAAATCCAGGATGCCACTATCTTCAGTTAGTCAATAAATTTCTTCCCTCCTAGATATTCCACTGTATGTGGTGTCATTACAAACTGGAAATGTTTAGGAGCCACAGCAACTCAGCCGGTAAGTTTCAGACCACGTAATATTACAAAGCCGAGTCAAGAGCCGAGGCGCACAGTGCGTAAAAGTCACCAAAGCTCTGCTGACTCAATAACTGCAGAGTTCAAAACCTCCTCTGGCATTAACAAAAGCATAAAACAGCATCGTGGCACGAGTTACTATGGCCTAGCAGTTCATGTAGGACTAAGGAATGATTGGAAAAAAGCTGAGGAATGAAATAAAAATAGAAAAAAGTCAAAGACATTACGAATTACAGGCCAAGTAAGCTGAAGTGGGTTATTGGGCTACTGATAAAGCTTACAGGTAATGAAATATCTATAAACAGTATAAGTGATAATCATTCTTATTATTACTAACCTGCCCTTTCACTGCTATGATGAATATCAATTTTGGGTGTCAAAATTATGGTAATGTGTAGCCTATCACACAATAAAAAGGAATATGTGTAGAGGAGTAATTACTGCATTAAAGCCCCGCATAAATGCAACAAACACACAGCAGCAGCATGTGGCACGCATGTTTGGAAGTGAGATTTTGATGACAGTTACATCTGTGTTTGACAAGGCCCTCAGGCACAGAGTAGCAGTGATATGACTGCAGTACATCACAGGCATGATGATGTTTTCTGAGGACGTAGGAGTGTTTTAGATGGAGCATTAAAGTCAAGTGGCTGGCTTAAGGCAGATGCGTAAGAAGGGGGTTTTATGAAAGAAAACTGGTAGCGCGCGCTCTCTGTGAATTCGCATTAGGTGACTAGTGAGATAAGTGAGAGGGACAAATACACTCATATGTAGAATGTGGCCAATCTAACCACAGACAAACACAACCGGACACGCACATTCACACAGTCAAACTGCCCTGTGACGTAATTACATTGAAAGACTGCTGACTGATTCCCATAGTACAGGGAAGGCCTGCAGATCTGAGTCTCGATGCGCAGAACGCACATGCATGCTCGCAGACAGACGCACACACTTGTTCAACTGCAAGAGACATTCTGAAGCTGCTTCCATCCTGATTACCCATCCTTGTGTTTGCTTGTGTATGTGAGAATCTATGTGCATGTGTTAAAGAGACAAAAAAAGGGAAGCTGAGAAAATCAGATCATTCTGCTGCAAAGTCCCATGGGATGACAATCACAGGGTATTTCAGGAAGTCTTTTACAAGCGTACTCACCGGGGACCCAGGTGTGTGTGTGTGTGTTGATATGCATGTGTATGACAGAGAGATGGAGAAAGAACAAAAAGGTGTGCAGGCTCAGGAAATCTTTGAACTCCAACACATTCCCAGTTTTATTTGCACCCAGAGTATGACATTCAAAACTTTACTAGAAAGTCAAGAGGCCGGGAAGATAAGAAAATGGCTAATTCTTCACGGATAAATAAGAGTCCTTCTACTAATATAAAGCAGCTTTTGTAGCTTAATAAAACATTTAGTGTTGTTTGGTTGGCAACTAAGGCATTGCTTCAAAGATGATATAACAGCCCCAAGTAATAAAAGTCACAATTTAACAGCTGTAGAAACAGGGAAAAGAGCTTATGTCTACAGCAATGACAAGAGAACACAAAGAGCATACATCAAGCGGCATGTGTCCCATGATGCAGCAGCGTGCAAAACTCTTGAGCCAACAGTCATGTCTTTTATGTTGTTTTCAGGGAGCCAGACTTTCCTGTAATTCTTTTTACTATTGATCTTGAGCAATAGTTCTTTTTTCAAGGTCTTTCAGAGTGTTTCTTTGTTCATTGGTTGCTTTTTCACTCAGTTTTGTCAGTCCAGTCCTTTCAGAGGAATACTTTTTGTTTGCTTACTGACTTATGAATCATATCGCATAAAAATGTACAAAAGTCAAGGGATGACCAGTGTTGTGTGTGCAGGCGACTGTTAAATTGTGTAAGTAGCAGCCTCTCAAAAGTATTAAAATATCGCTTATTGATTAATATTTTACTGGTGGCTCCAGACTTCAAAGTGACTTCTGCCCAATGTTACAATTCAAACTCATAAAAAGGATGCCTCTAAAATCAAACTCTGGATTTCCATTAACTCTAGAAGTTAAGCACCATATAGTGATTAAGAGTACATTATTTTAAACCTGCACTGAGCAGAATTTTCATCTTTATATATCTTAGATTCTAAATATAAACCGGGATTAAGGCTTGGATGATACCCCCAACCCTCCCTGTGAAGAATGTTAAAAGTGACACTTCCCTCCCAAATCCTTCCCCCTCTCCCCTCCTTTTACTCTCTTTCTCTTGCTCTCTCTCCCACTTTAAATCCTTTCTTATCTCATCCTGTCCTTCCCTCCAGCTTCTTCTCATCATACCACTTAAACTCTTTCACTAATGAGTTCCTCCTCTTCCTCTTCACCGTCTTCACCCCTCCCTTCCCGGCACCCACTTCCTTTGCCTTTTGTTTCAGTATTATATTCTTCTGGGGAAAAAAAGTCACAGACACAGACTGCAGCAGATATGTATGTTACTAATTCTATCTGTGTCGTGGACAATTATTTCCTGCTCATGACTAAATGTTTGACTTTTGGTGGGAGGTGAGCAGAAGGGCTGAACTGAATAATCAGTCTAGACTTGCAGACACTAATGAGCCGAGTTCTTTCAAAGGGGGACATCATGGTCAGCATCTAAAAATGAAATGTGTCTTTCCCAGAAAAAAAAAACATCTATAAGAACACAAACACCAAATAAGAACAAGTCTAATGCCTGTGTGCACGAGATGATGTCAAACACACTCATTATTCAAAATAGAGAAGGAAAATAAAATAAAAATATGTTACACATATTACTATTTTTGAATGATAAATACAGTACGCTAGTTTTTAACTCCATGGAGAAATTTACACTACTACTTTTGCAATAATGTGTAACATAGGCTTAAATCTATTGTTTGTGTCTATGTCACAAAACTACCAATAGTAAAACTTAAGTTACAGGCTGCACACAAATGCCTATCCTAATGAGGACACACACAAGGTCTTTCTGTTAGTGTTTAAGTTTGAACACAAAGTCAAACAGATTAAATCCAACCCAAAGAGTCTTCAAGGCGATCTCCATTGCAATTCTACTGTGGAAAGAGGTGCAAGTAGAAACTAAAGCTACACTGTTACAAGCCTGACTGCTCATCATTGCCTAAACAGCTGCTGCAGATCAGGCTCTGGCTGCTGAGCTGGGGTCAGCATACACTCCAAATCAGTATCAGAGCGAAGCATATAACAGACCACCGGTCCACTGTGTCCATTTCAAGGTTTGGAGAGCTAAAGCGTGAAATGGACACACATGCATAAGCTGCGGTACCAACAGAGGGAGATATTTTATTTGAAGCCATGAAAATAATCATAGGAAAGCTGTTGAACAGACTTTCACATTAAATACATATTAGCCACCTAGCTTAATCATTTTCGGCATCAAAAGACCTTCGAATGTACTTCATACCTTCCTTGCTCGCTAGCGACTTCTTGGCTTTAAATATGTGATCTCACCCTGCTGGTACTGCAACTTCTGCATGTGTATCCATTTTACGCTTTGCCTCTCCAAAGTGTGAAAAGGACACAGTGGACCGGCATGTCTATTGCACGCTTTGTCTTGAGATTGGGTTGCACACTGAGCTGCATCATCACTCTGGGATCTTGGCTAGCTTTGTGTTAGCATGCTGTATGTGCAGATGCTTTCAAAGAGGTGATGTCGTGTTAGCAGTACAATGCAGTTTTTGATTCCTTGATGCAGTTTGCACGCTGTTTGCACCTTCATGCTTTGGACTTTCCATACAATGAAAATAAAAGTAATTTTTTGTATCCCCTCAAAGTTTGTAGACCGCTGTACTGTTTCTTTCTTCTCACACTTGACTCTTATTCAGACGTGTTTGTGTTGTCTAACTTGTTTCAGGTGTGCTCATTCTTCAAAACCTTTGGTGACTGTTCCTTGTCTATATAAATAAACTTTACTCACTTACCTACTTTTCCAGAACTGAAGAGGAAACTGCAGAAATGCTGTCTGCCCTGATTTATGATGACAGAGTTATAGTGGCCTCAAGAAGAGAGAGCCACTTTCTTTCCAAAATTCACCATAACCTGAATGCAATTTTGAAGTCCAATATCTTTATATGGTCATGCCACTTTTTGGTGTCTTGTATATTATATGTATCCTCTGGCTACATTTTTCTTTTTTCGCAAAATCAAGTTACAGATGCCTTTAAATAGTTTTAGAAATTCAAAGGAAAATTTGCAGTGACTTTGCAAAAGAAGAATTTGTTATGCTGAACTTCAGTTGCTGTGCGATAAAATCATCAGGGGAGACAAGTTTCACATCCACTCGCACAGAGCTGAGCCAGAAAGGACCAGATTCATGTTTGAGTCATATTGAACACAGTGGAGCACATCCTGTCCTTCCATTCCTTCTTCACTCGCCTTTTCTGCATCCTTATCTCTAGTTCCCATCCCATCGCTTTGCCATTCCAGCCAAGAGAAGGCCAATGACCCTGCAGTCCCTCCATGTGTGTCTCTATGTTAAGGGTAATAGTTGCACAACAACCTTCCTTTCTGACACCAATAACACTTCCGTGCAACTACAAGAAGTACAGAGCAGTACCATGTTTTATACATCTTCTTATAGAAGTGTTGGTATATTTTATATTTATACTTTCATTAAAATTACATTTCTGTGAAATAGTACTTGCTCCCTTCCCGATTTCCTAGTTTTTTGCATTTTTGTCACACTTGAATCTTTGGAATAGTCAAACAGGTTATGCTGGAAAACCATACAATATGCTTTTGTGAAGTGATGACTTCTTTTATTAAGGCGGAAAAAAAATCCCACTAACATGAATTAACTGTGATTAACCACATTTTTTGGAAATCTGAGTGCAATTTCATCTCGTGCACTCAGGCTTGATTACTGCCAGAACTGTTGGAACAAGAAATCACTTAAATAGAAACGTCTGA
This sequence comes from Haplochromis burtoni, assembly GCF_018398535.1. Classification (NCBI taxonomy): domain Eukaryota; kingdom Metazoa; phylum Chordata; class Actinopteri; order Cichliformes; family Cichlidae; genus Haplochromis; species Haplochromis burtoni. The sequence goes on along the minus strand of NW_024582695.1, from coordinate 450,548 downwards.
CTAAGTGAAGTAGGCTTAAAGACGTCAAAATGCAACACATTATGATACAATCTAAAGTAATAGCTGAGAAAAAAACTGATTATCAGTCTGGGAAGGCTTACAAAGCCATTTTTAATGCTTTGAGAATCCAGTGAACCATGGTGAGAGCCATTATCCACAAATGGAGAAAACAGGGGTGAACTTTCCCAGGAGTGGCCGGCCTACCAAAATTCCTCTAAGAGCGCATCAACGACTCATCCAGGAAGTCACAAAAGAACCCAGAACAGCATTTAAAGAACAGCAGGTCTCAATTGTCTCAGTTTTTTATGATTCAATAAAAAGAGATTGGGCAAAAATGGCATCCGTGGAAGAGCTTCAAGGAGGAAGCCACCGTTGACCAAAAAACCCCAAAGGGTCATCTCACAACCGCCAAAAAACATCCCGATGATCCCCAAGGATTCTGGGAAAATATTCTTTGGACTGACAAGACAAAAGCTGAACTTTCTGGAAGGTATGAGTATGCCAGTTACATCTGGCATAAAACTAAGACAGCATTTCATTTTATTCATGTACAACTTGCTGTAATTTCAAAGGCTAACTCCAAAAGTTATCTTGGTCTTATCAAAGTATGAAATTAAATCAGATTCAGATGCTTTGGAATAACCTTAAACAGGTTGTTCATGCTCAAATACCCTCCACCATGTCTGAATAACAACAATCCTACAAAGAAGCCTCAAGACATCACTTGCAATAAGAAATCACCTTCACATTTAAAAGAGGAGTAGTACATTAATTTCAGGTTAGTATCTTAAATTAGATTTAAAGTTGTAAGAATTAAAAGTTGTTGTTTTTTTATTATGTACATCAACTGTGGCTAAATGCAATGCTTACTTTTTACTTTTAATATTTATATGAAGTGCTCTCCATACTTGTCACGGCAGAACCCATTCAGCAGCCTGTCTATCCATCTCTTCCTCAGTGTTAAAGCTTTGTGTATCTATATCCCCTGTTTTTTGAGGCAAAGGCACAACTGGGACTGATCGGATGAATGGCCAAATCTTATTTCATGCTTGTTACACACATACACACACACACACAAACACTATCATCCGTTCATTAGCTGCAACAGGCTAATTGGGCTCGGGGAGCCTGGAGCACGAGGACGAGAATAGGGAGAGCGTAAGGATGCGAGGAGGAAGAGGAGGCCATCAATATGCACATGGCGGACGTAAAGGTTAGTGTTACCGAATCTTGATGCCCCGCTTCGTCCGCCCTGAGCAATGTAAAAGATGAAGATGGTATATGGAGGGAAAGAATGAGGTGTGGGAGAAAAAGGGGGAAAAAAGATGAGCGTCAGACCCAGAAACCACTTAACGGAGAGGGAGAGATGTGATAATGCAGATTTCTGTATGTGTGTGAAATTTGTGCATATGTGTGTGCCATAGGTTAAATCTTTGTGTGTGCCTCATCACCGAGGTCAGGGTGCCCGTAGGCAGTTCATTCTAGTTGGCACTGCTGAACACAGCTGCAGAAAAATCCTCCTTTTTCTCTGTTTGCTATCATGCTGCTCTCCCCTATTGCCTTTTTTCTTTGCTTCTCCTAATGTTCTTTTTCTCCCTTTGTTTCATTCCCCTTTTCTCCCTTTACAGATTTCAATCTAATTTTCCGTTGTTAGAGTCCCTTCCCTTCTCTTTGTCCCATCACACTTTCTTTTCTTTTTCTCACTGCAGGCACTCAAAAGGGGCTCTATGAAGACAGTAATCTCCCAATACCAACAATCTGCTTTGATTCATTCCTTTCTTTCCTATCTCGCCAAGCACTTTTGTACTTAAGGTTTCTTATTCTGTCTCCACCTGCTTCTCTATCAGCCTCAGTCATCTATCTCTCAAGTGCATCCGCAGCCAAGCCAAAGAGATGCCCATAATTTCCTCATGCTTTCATGTTTAAGCAAACATATATACATGGAGGTTACAATTCATACCGGCTCACCAAAAAATATAGAAGAATGCTAATTTCTGTGGTGATATTGGGTCAGAATTTGATGTCAGATCTCAGAGAAATGTTTCCTGAAAAATACCTTTCTGAAGGCGATGTAAGCATGATTCGATTAAACATCTTTTTCAAATGAAATAAAATATTTGTGCACATGAGAGCAGTATTTTGAATTTTTTTTCCTGTTCTTCAACCCTTCAGTTTGCAAAGGGGCTAAAACTACTTGGTTCAGTCAGTAAATAAATTGAAAGGCTAGACTCAGTGTAAGATGAAAAATGACAAGTCTGAATTGCAAAACACATACATTTACTTTAGTAGAAGAACTAAAATATGGAGCTGGAAATAGGTCATAGGTATACTGTATTTATCCCAAGTGATCCAAACAGTGAAACTACAAAACAAAAAAAACTGTTGTGTTAACTCCAGAGAATCTAAATGTTTTATTAATGACATTAATGAGGACTTTGTTCAATCAAATTTACTAATTCATTTTGTAATTTTTCGAGACAGACTGCTTTAAAATATCCCCATAAAAAAAAGTCAACAGGCTGTAAAACTATGAGTAAAACTGTCCTCACGGGAGAATTTAATTAAATCATGTCTCATTTTGACACCTTAATAGGTGCAGAACTTTCACATCAGCCCATTACTTTTACCTCAAAGGTCTCCATTTTCCCAGAAGATAGTGCGTCATTGTTAGGTATGTTAGGTGGGATACGGCGGGCATGTAAAGCAGCTAAGCTTATGCTTGACATGAAAATGCAAAAATCTGAGAGAAAAAAGGGACGGGGGGTTGGGGGGGTTTTCGTTTTTTTTTTTTGTTTTTGTTTTTTTTCTCGCTCCTCAAAATCAATAGTTCACAAAAAGATGCAGGTATTGTAATATCAATATTTACATTAGCACGCACCCATCATTAGCGCGCGAATATCAGTCAGAGTGAAAAGTGCGCTGCCGAAGACAAGCACACACACACACATAGCCTCTGCTGTGTGTGAGAAACAAAAGAGGCAGGCTTTATTGTCTGAATAATTACTTTACACGCCACGCTCACTCTGAAAGTAACCACAAGACACACAGCAAAATACAACACACTCTGGAACCGTCTAAACAAACACCCGTGGAGTGGATTACACATCCTTCTCTGGTCGATACCGAACACCGTCATGCTGCTTTTGCCACCAGGATAAAAACCTGCCTCTGTGTGTGTGCGCGTGTGCAAAGGTTCTTTTCTTTTTACGGCTTCAACTGAGGTGTTCCTCCATTCACCCCATGTTCAAGTACGACTTTGACACACATGCAGCACATGTACGCTCGCAGGCGGCTGTGATCCTCAGTAATGCTGGCTTGCGGGATGCAGGCGACTGTCACTGTTGGCGGTGTGTTGCTATGACGCTGTCTCAACTGCTGGACAATTTCCTTTTGTTTTGTGATAAGCATCTCGTGTACACAAATGCAGAAACAACCACACATACACTGCTTAATATGCAAAAGAGAAAAAAAGCCTGCTTGAGTAAGTCCCATAGGTGTAAACTGATTGAATTAATAATCCAATAAAGACTCAATACTCAGAGGGCTCCTTCTTTTTTCCCGCAAGTGACAAGGTTGATGCATCCCACACGCACAGAAGCCCATCAGACACATATGAGCTAAAAGGAACGGTTGGAAAAATTATTGTCTGGACCGCATGCCGCCTTCCCCGCCGAGGTCCCTCGGGTGGATGATGAGGCGATGTGAAGAAAAGGTAATTCTACTGCGGCGACAGTGGTGAATCTCTGTGTGAGCACCATGAAATAGAGTAGGGGCAGAATCTGATCGAGACACTTCCCTGTGAAGGTATTACAGGCACATACAACTGGAAGGAGACCCCGGGGCAGACTGAGGGGATTATGTGTCCCTTGTAATCTGGAAGCACCTTCAGGTGAGCTAAGAGGAGCTGGAAAACAGGGTTTAGGGGATAGGAGAAGGGTGCTGAGGCTACGAGCCCTGAGTATTTACTAGAAAACAAATTAATAAATGAGTGCATCGTTACTTGTTATTTTTTATAATTTGTCTGCTACACATTCTAGATGTGTTTGTCCTTAAAGTAAGAAAACAAGCAGGCAGAGGCTTGATAGAGGGTCATTGATCTTATCTTCCTGGGGAGTCCGTAGAAGGCTGCTAACCCGACCCATCTATCACTTTACCAGGTATATGCTGAATACTGAAGAGCTCCCGGTGCTGTCTCTGCCATCTGAGCAGTCATGAACACAGTGAATCCCAAGTGTTGCACGGCTCCAGCACAGTATACTTATTATGAAATGGAAATGCATTGGAGTGCGTCTTAAAGAAGTTCTTATTTAATCAAATTCACTGAGCAGTGAAATAAGTAGTATTAGAATCAGTACTTTGGGTTTTGGTTTTCCACACAGATGCCACAAATTTTAGTTCATCCACCTGTTTGACAAAAAAAAAGAAAAATAGATCAAATGGAACTCTCTTTGGTTCAAGATTGTGCTGATCTATGGAAATCCTCTTGAAAAGCTGAGTTCTAGCAACCTTGTGTGAAATACCTACTAAAGTAGTCTCTGATCTTGATCTTCGCTGCGTGCATGTTATGCATGGTTCTCCATGTTACAGTCTTATTCATCTCTGATCCTTTTATACCCTCACCAGTCAAAATGTCATATTCCTGACAATTCTGCCCAGAACACCTTATCTTCTGTTCAATCAGGGCTCATTATCCCATCTAATAAAATCATCACCACATACCCATGGCTCCGTGTGACCACAGCCAGATGTTCACTGACAATACTTCAGCACAGCTATCATAGGGCAAAAATCTTCATTAGTGCGTTATTTTCGGTGTTTACATCACCAAATAATGTGGTCAGATTTCATTATCAGGGACCCGGCTCTGCTCAGCAGAGGGACAGATGCTGCCAACACAGAGACAGCTTTGCAGCGCTAGCCTTCGCTTTCTGGCATGGACATATGTGGGTTGCCGGGGGCTGCGGCTGTCACAGGCTGTAGCTCTTCTCCGAGCTAGCTGATGCGAGTGGATGGGGTCGATGTGATTGGTTGATAAGAACAGAGCGATTTTGTATGTGTGTGTGTGTGAGAGAGAGAGAGACAGACAGAGAGAGATGATGGGTTGGGTGGCTGGTCGCAGGCCGGCGTGCTTTTATTGCTGAATTATAAACATCTGTAAACAGACAGTGTAAACCAATATATCTGAGGTGAACTCTCAACTCACGCAGGCACTGGCAGCACAGACTGTGAAAAAGCTTTCAAAAACAGTGACAAGGTAGACGACAGGCGAGAAAAAGGTGATTTCATCACACGGCCACAGAGAATGGACAGCAGAATAAAGGCAAAAGAGAGGTGTGAAGGAAAAATTTAAGAAGAGATGAAAAGACTTAAAAGAAAAAAAGCTGTGGGAAAACAGGGCAAACAAGAAAGGAACCCAGGAAAGGAGGCACGAGAAGAAGAGGAAGAAGAAGAAGGAAGGGAAAGAGAGAGGGAGGGAGGGAAGAGAGGTTAGCTGGATAAGTGGGGCAGTGCTGCAGCGTGACACATCAGCATTCTGAGCACAGCGGCAGAGAGCAGCGCAACAAACGCAGTCGCACCCAGTCCTTCTCTCTCTCTCTCTCACACACACACACACACACACACACACACACACACTGCAGACATGTATAAAACACACCCGCACAAGCATCAAACATGTACAGCACTGAAAGGCAGAGCGTGCATCAAACACAAGCACAGACAAACAAGCTTCTGAATGCTCCGATAAAAGCGCAAACTGCCAGGTCGCATAATTTCCTCTTAAAACACATACAGTAAGTCGAACGCAACTATAAACATGCGCGCTACAACAGATGACAGCTGATTTGAGACTGCCTTAGCCACTGCAGAGCTACAGATCCTGGGTGTTCCCTGAAGTGGCAGACTACACCGAGAGGATGATGCTGTTACTAAAGCATGCTCAGTGTTGAATCCACTCACTTCACTCTACAAAACGAGCTGTTCAGGATTCATTAAGTGGATGCTTGATTAATATTGATTGCAGGACTGACTGAAGTTTGCCTGATTGATTGAAAACAAATTGTAAAGAGTGTTTTTCTTTCATTTTTTTAAAGTATAAGTAGGTCCTGATTGAAACTGGTGGAAATAACTGCTGTCTGGTAAAGTATATAAAATTAAAATAAAAAAATAAATAAAGGTTTAAAAAGCACAGAAAATTAGAAGAGTTAGGAATGGATGCACAATACGGGCACAGAAATGTATAACAGCACACCCCTCTCCTTGCCCAGATCTAACCCAGAGGCACAGAGATAAACATGGCAAAAGCAACAGACGAGCCTGGAAGGTCATTCAATTCTACAAGTCCATTCTTCTTCACCCGGGCAGCAAATATCTACACCTTAAAAAAAGAAAACACTTTTTAAAAAGAGGCTTTCACATCTGAGCTTGTGTACGGAAAATGTGACAACATCCGTGACCTAGGGGTTTAATGGTTCTGCAAGGCAAAAATGAAACTTGTAATTCAGGGGAGTGGATTCAGGTAAGCGCTGGTAGTATTCACATCTTGAGAGCAAGACAGGTGGGGTAAAGGTCGCCCCACATTCACTTGAGATCTCTGTTCACTGACAAAATTTCAAACGCGCTATGAAAAAGCCAAGTTTCAAAGACATGGATTAAGTTAAACCCGAGGAATCAAAGAGGGGCTGCGTATGATTTGACTCCAAAGACTGAAGGATCACTGAGAGCTACTGTGCGTGCTGCATTCGAGTACTTAGGGAAAAAGTTTGGCAGACAACAGAGCTCTTCCTTTAATTCCATTCCAGTCTCTTAAGGGAGGTAATATAAACCTCAAATGTGAACTTTTTGCAGGAGAGAGGGTTTTTTTCTATATAGCCATTACAATAATTGGGAACTTCAATCATTAGTGAATGAATGCCATTGATTTCTTTCGGAGTCTGATTTAACTCAACGTGACTTCTTTCTGGCCTTGCAACACAGAAAAACTCACGATAAGGTCGAAACCACGGTGAAGTTAGGACTTTTACTTCATCACTATAAGTGTCAATGTTGGATTTTATATTTTAACAAAAACTCATGTCACAGTAATCTATAGAAAATATATTAAAAAAGCATGGTGTGAGGAATTATATTGGAAAAACTTTTTTAATCTCTGAAAAAAAAGATTACTTGTGAAGTTTTTTCTTAAAGATGGATGAAAAGATCAGGGTTTTTTTCATCTCCTACCTCATCATATGTCTGCACACCTTTTATATCCGGTTTAAAGTCAATTTGTGTACAGTTCAGCTGAACTTCTGCATCATGAGTCAATGTGAAGCTAAACATTGAGAAGCTCAGAGGAGCTTCCTATACTGCGTTACTCTTCAGCAGTGTGCAACACACACCAGAGTGAAATGGCCCCAACAGTGGTTTATATGTGAGTAATAGGGAGCCTCTAGTGGTCAAAAGTGGTGCCTACACCCATTATTGTACACCTGTATCTATAATAACTTTCTTATAACCAAAATAGTACTTTTAAAGTTTAATGTGATGGGTTATCACAGCTGTATCCTTCCATACAAAGCATACTTTCACCATTTGCTGTTTTGCTTTCAGCAAAAATGTGCACACACTGATGTGTATGCATGTGTAAACACACTCGCAAACACACACATACATGCACAGAATCATTCCATCCATAATGTATGCATCATCTTATTATTGTCCAGGAAAAATTCAGACCGCACGCTGGTAAGTGTATGTTTGTGTGGAAAGTCTAGCATCTGTCCTGCTGAAGTGTCCTGCTGTGAATCTCCACCACCTGCAGGCTGCTCCATTGTACCTGACCTTATGATGCAAGGCAGAGGTGAAGTCAACTCTCTTTTCAGGATGAGTGGGAGTGTTACTTTAGCACTTTAACCAAACAATCCCAAACTGTAAAGAGAGAAGAAATAGGGTGGTGCCACAGCAGCAGACATCTGTGCCACCTTACATCTTACTCTATTATAATCTCATGTAGTTCACAGCTGTAGTTCATCATAGTACCTGTACAATGATGGACTACTTAGATGCCTGATTACCGCTTCACACTCACCACTTTGTTAAGTACACCTGTTCAGCTGCTCGTTAATGCAAATGTCTAATTGTTCAATTGCAGCAACTTAATGTAATTTATGCATTGAGTTAGGGTGAAGATGACCTGCTGAAGTTCAAGCCGAGCATCAGAATGTTGAAGAAATGTGATTTAGGTGACTCTGAACTTCTTATGGTTGTGGGTGCTAAATGGTCTGGTCTGACTTTTTCAGGAGCTGTTGATCTAATGGTATTTTCCCACACAACCACCTCTTGGTCTGAAAAAGAGAAAATATCCAGTAAACTGCAGTTTTGTGAGGGATTAAAGGAGAATATCCAGACTGCTTCAGGAAGACAACAGCAACTCAAATAACCACTTGTTAAAACTGAGGTATGCAAAAGAGCATCTTTGAATGCACAAGATAGCAAACCTTGAAGCAGTGGGGCTACCATGGCAGAAGACCATTCTGCTTGGTGTCAATGGTTCAGGGTGTTGGTGATGGTGTAATGATGTGGGGATGTATTCTTGGTACATTCTGAGCCAATTGAGCACCGTCACAGCCTACCTGAGTATTGGTTCTGACCATGTCCACCCCGTTATGATCATGGTATGTACATCTTCTGATGGATGCTTTCAGGAGGATAACACACTGTCAAAAAGCTCAAATCATCCTCAACTGGCCTCCACAGTCCCGAATAAATCCAACAGAATACCAACAGACAACCTTTGGGATGTGGTCAAACTAGAGATTCCTATAATGGATGCGCTGCCAGCAAATGTGCAGGAACTATGTGATGCTATTGTGTTAACGTGGACCGATATTTCAAAAAGAATATAGGCAGTAGTTAAGGAAAAGAGGAATCAAACTATGTACTAAAAAGTTGTATTCAATCTTACAGTCAACCTTTTACATAAGACCAGGGTTTTATACCACTGAGAAAACCTGGCCTTGTCTACAGTAATGCCCTCTACCAATGGGCTGGTTTGTTTTGATTTGGGATACTTGTGCTTGTATTTAAATTTTTTAACATTCAGTGGTTCTGAATTTTAATTATTGGACCTTTAAAATACCAATACATAATAATTTTATGTCATAGCTTATTAAAATTCCTTGTGGCAGCATCAAATTCTCAGATAAACACATTCAGCAGAGCCAAATATCAGCTTAATAAATAAAGTTCCTGGTATGACTGCATATGTTATACTGTTCCAGACATTTGAAGGGGTTGGTATTGTAAGAAATTATTTTAAGATTATGACAAGTTTGTAAGAACATTACGACCTTGTTCACTGAGTAGCCTTCACAATGCACAAGAGCTTGGACATTTGTTCATGTACAATGACACAACCTTTTCAATCTATTTCTATCTGGCACACAAAACAGTCATATCTTCAAAACTCAACTATAACATTTAACCTCCTAGGACCTGTCGTCCACATATGTGGACATCACATTTTGGGTTATTTAGACCAAAATACTCAATTTTGCTCTACATGGGCCTGATATCCACTTACGAGGACATTATACTGCTACTGTTCTATCAAAATTTTAAACGAATATCCTCATATGTGGCTCTGATTTTTCATAAAAACAAAAATAAGGTAAAAAAAAAATTCTGGTAATTCTTTGTTTTTACATTCATTGGGCCCCAATCAGGCCAAATATCAAAGAGAAATTAAAAATGCATGCCGTGGAAGAGTTCGGGTCTTAGGAGGTTAAAGGACAGCTCTTGGTTATGCATGAATGACTATTTTCCTCCACTTGCCAAACAGTTTCACACGTTCGCATATGGCAGATCTTTCAGCACAAACTCAACAGTCATCACAGAGGCAAGGGGACAGTGACAGACGCTAACATTCCTTGTGCAGATTTTCCCAGTCAGTCCATGGTGTCCAACTGGCGACCTTCCCAGCACAAGACCATTTTGCCTACTTTTTTGTCACTGCCACTCATGAAAAGGGGGTTTTTCAATAACAATGTTCTAGAGGAGATGAGGCTTCACTATAGTTGATCCTTCATCTGCAAAACTGAGAAGAGGAGCGCCCAAAGAAGGATGTGGGAGGAGAAGGCTGAGGCAGTCTAAATCTACTTTATCCGACAGTATTAAAGGTACTTTGTGTGTATTTGTGGAAGGAGAAAGATGATGACCTACTTAATTGTGTTCTCATCTTTAGAACCGCACCCACTATAGCTCTTTTTAGACTTAATTAGCAATAACACAGATGCACACATATGTATACACTGCCATATGTAAGCAGATAATTGCCTAACAAAAAACATTAGGAATATGGAAAGCATGAAGCCTGAGTCTCTCCGTATGTGTACAAATGCCAAATCGAGCATAAATACTTGGCTGTGCATACTGATAATTCATAATTAACACCTGAATCTTGAAGGGGAATTATAGTAGAAAAATGTGTCTAAAGTTGTGCAGAACCAGAAGTGAACAAATATGGAATTTTAGCTAATCGAGTATGTTAAAGAAAAAAGTAATCTAACATGTAGCTTCTGTACATTTATGTATATCTTGGTTTTCTGTGTAAGTTAGTTTTATTTTCAACCAGAAGAACCACTGCCCTTATAAGAGCTTTATAAGGGACAGTGGGAGACCACAAGATTTCAAATTTTCATTTTATTTCTCTTCCTACGTGTGATAAAGATGGATAATGTTTGCCACAGGGGACCATGTCAAATGATATGTCATGTGTGAGTGGAACTCTAAGTAAAATTCAAAATATTAAACCACTTTTGCATTGACATTAACATGTTTCAGGAAGAAAGAAAAAAATCAAACCATCAGCACAATTATTCTGGTTCACTCCCCTGGCATGTTGTATGATAGGCACATAATAACGAAGACATGTGCTAAGACCTACATTTTCCCTTCTTTTATGGCGATTCTCACTAATACCAACCTCCTTCTCCTTGGTTACTTCTTCTTGTTTCCCTGCTGTCATCCCTCCCACTCTCCCCCAATTTGTAGCCCCCCAAGAGGGCGAGACAGATGGCCATCAGGTAAATAAGGTGAAGAGAAGTGGAAGAAAGACATGTGGTGGGGGGTGTAAGGAAGGAGGTTACGATATGCTAGGGGAAGCTGCTTGATGGAAAAGAGGTGAGACAGCTTTTGAGTGCAGAGATGATCCAATGATGTGGGGAAGATGGTAGAAAGGAGGTGAAAGGAAGAGCAGGGAGTGGGGAGGGAAATTCATTGCAAGTGTGGGACTATGCACGGAGCTATGTACTAATAAGTGTACCTTAGATCCACTGTGTTGTATCTTCGATTATATGCCCTGTGTAAGCATAAAGGTGCTAACAATCTCAAAGCAGACATTTTAGCAGTTGCACATCTTTGCTGTGAGTATGACTTCTTTGCAAATATTTTCTGTATATAACAATCCACACACTCACACAAACACACTTTGACACAACGTGCTGTAAAGGTATAGGCTGGACCTACTGATGCATGTGAAATAGGTTGTCAGCCTACTTACTCATTCACGGGTATGTGAATGTCATGCCTTCCCGTGCAAATGCCCACACTTAAACCATCGGACCCTAACATAATATTATGAAGCATGAACACCGCCCCGATGCATGTGTGAAATAAATGGCAGATTTATCACAAGTTGCTCTCTGCTTTTTGTCTTTCTTTGTATAACACATGCTTTGGTGAAGGTGAAGGCATTTTTCCAAATACTGATGCATTAGAAAGATAAGGTTTCTACATATCTTTTGGAAGGGTCTCAAAAAGATTTACAGCCACCAATAAAATCCACTCATCATGTTGCAGAGTTGAGTCCCTAGAAGTCCTTTGGGATCTTTACAATTAAAACAGACAAGGCTCATGTAAAATGCCTTTAAGGCACAAAGAACAACTGCTGTTTTTAATTGTTGTGAACTATATTATTGACCTGATTAGATAGCATTCGATTCCAGATGATTACACCAAAGTTGGAACAATATTAAACTGAGAGAAATTGTGGAAGAACATGGTACTTTTCATAAAATATCCTGCTTATCTTTCATTATACATTCTTTCTTTTTTTTTTTACATTCTTTCTCTTACTTTCTGCTACTACTCCACTTCTTATATCTCTTCCCAAGTACCGTACTCCCGACATGCGATAACAGCCTCGCCTTACTGTATGCTAGTATGCGTCAGAGGATCAGGCCGGGACTGACAGCGTGGCTGGTTTGTCAATGCAAACACCTATTGATTACACTCTCACTGATTTCTGCTTCACTGGGAATGGCTCAGTCAGGTTGCTCAATGATGGGCCTGACAATACAACAACACTTGTACATCTGTCATTCGCTGATCTTTTACTCATTGTGTCCCATGTGACGTGCCACAATTACCCACCAGCAAAATCATCAGAGGCTCTAAATATTAGGTTTGGGCAAATAATAGGACAAGATAATCATACTACAGTTTAATGATCGTAGCATATATATCTATGTCTGTTCTCCAAATTCTCCTGGACACATTAAACAATTTGGACTACATAAGCTGTCAAGGATTATCAACATCTTTGTAGGTTTTGACAATTACTTTTAATACATTCAAATCCTTACAAAGGACACATATTACGTGTAGAAGCTAAGCTCAAAAGAAAGGCAACACTGCATCTGCAAAATGATTATGTTACGTTTAAATTGCTCACTTTACACTCACATATACATTACTTTGTAAATAAGTATAGCTAAACAATTTTTAGCGCAATGGCACTTTGTGTTTTATGCATTTCTTTAATAAGGGTTCATTAAACAGTGATGCTAATAGCATCTGTAAGGGATTACTTTCTATTAAATGAAGAATATCAGTAAATGTGTGTTTGTATGTGTATGTGTGTTATAGGTTTATGAAGGCACTGAACATGATTTTTGCTATAATAGAGCAGCGCTAGTAAATAGTAAAAGTCTGTTCAGACAAAGGTATGTGTTAGCATACATATAAAGAAGATGTCTCACACACACACGAGGATACGAGGTTGGAAACCAAATGAATAAACACACCCTTCTAAACCACCCTGCTCAGCATATAAACTGTACTTAATCCTCAAAACCTTATTTCACCCTGATATGAACATTGCACCATCCATAATCCACTCAACTGTCACACCGTGAGTGACACTCTGACCCCTAGAGGCAGCTTCAGTGTAGGCCTGTATCACCACTAAGAAAGTGCTATTAGATTGGTTCTCCCCTCTGGGGTTGTGAAGACTCTGGTGTTAATTATGCTAAAATAATTAAATTCATTTCAACTTTAATAACTGCAGTTTTTAACAGACAGTCGAAGAGGAAGTATTTGAGCCAGAATTACTCCAAAAATACATGAATGAAGCACCCGGGTGGTACTTGGACTTTTCCGCTTTACTGTAGTGTACCATTGCTGCCCCTTTACAGTATTACACTGAGTAATGCTGTGGCCAGGCAGGAGTTAAAAGCTCATTTGGCGAAAGAGACAAAAAGTCAAGCGAGCAAGCGCAAAAATCGATGGAGCTAATGTGATTTAATAAGAAGCTCTCTTTACTCCTGTGATGCTGGTGAGCCTTGATAGATATCTTATGCTGCTGCTGTGGCAATTTCATTTGGATCTTGTTCAGGTTCTTGCAGTGGTTTTAACAACCATTAAGGTGGGAGGGTGTGAGGAAGAGCGTGAGGAACTCAGAGAAATTCAGTGAGTCAGAAAAGTTACTAAAAAGAAGGTTTAAGTTACAATACCAGTTCTTTCAAAGGGGATTTTATTGCTTCACATTGAATGCATACACGTGCCCTAATTAGATGCACATATTCAACTGCAAATATGTGGTCAGCCAATCATATGGCAGCAACTCGATGCATTCAAGAAGAGCATCAGAATGGGGAAGAAAGGTGATTTAAGTAACTTTGAACATGGCATCATCCCAGACAGACTGGCCTGAGTATTTCAGAAACTGTTAATCTGCTGAGATTATCCCACACAAACATGTAGGGTTTACAGAGAATGGTGCAAAAGAGAGAAGCATATCATTTGCAATTCTACCTTAAAGATTGCAGTACACGAGCTGGTTTTGGTTACAGTAACTATAATTGTGTTACATAATTTGAAAAGTTAACTAACTACATTATTTTTTCCCACTAAAAGTGTCATCTCAGCAGTACATATGATGTCGATGTTTGTCAGTATTACATATGGTTATTGACATAGCACAAAGGAGTAGTGTCACTTGTAAACTGTACACCAATAAGTATTTAGCTCCTCACAAAGTTACTGGGCCTGATGAAATTCTCCACAACACCATCAGCTATTACTATTTAAGTTAAAATTTTGCCTTCTTTTTGTGAATTAAAGAAACAGGACACAGTATAAAATGTTAATCAGTGAGCTTCAGACGTGCTGATTGGCTGATTTCTTTTTGTTTTGTTTTGGTTTGGTTTTCAACATGACTTGCTGATTTTGCTATTTTTTATGCTAAGTTACGCTAACAAAACTCTGGATGCATATGATAATTAGCGTGGAGATATGATGAATACTAATGCAAAAAAAAAACCAAGTCAAAATTGGAGTATGCATGGAAACGAAACAATCTACAAATTGTGTCTCTGAACTGAATTTCACATACACGAGAGTTTCATGCATAGAAATGACTCCATGGGGTAATTAACTCGCAATGAAGATAAACAGGGAATGAAGGAGGCGGGGTGGGGATGGGACGATTGATGTACTGAGAAACTAGTAAACTGTCATGCATTGTATGCCGGGTAATGAAAACTCCCCATTGTCCCATTTTCCAAAGGGAAATGGAAAGGAGGGTAGCTCAGCGTTCATGTGTGCATGTATTTAAGCACATGTATCGTCCCCCTGTTGTTGTTGTGGGAGTGTGCATGTCTGTTTGTGTCAGACAGTAAGGCTATGTGTGGGCATGTGGAACACATGCAAGTGAATGATAATGCACTGTGCGTGTGTGTGTGTGTGTGTGTGTGTGTGTGAGAGAGAGAGAGAGAGAGAGAGAGAGAGAGAGAGAGAGAGAGAGAGAGAGAGAGAGAGAGTGATCAGATCACGATGTCTGTGGTGAATTATTCAACAGTAGAGATATGGTAATAATGGCAGAGTCAGCAGAAAACTACAGAGCCTCTGTCTGCCAGCTTTGTGTGTGTATGTGTGTATAAGTGTGTATGACAGATAACGTGGAGATTGCTGAAGGAAGAATTGATAGTGTAAAAAAGAAGGTTAGAGTTATACAAAAAATGAGAACACGTAGAATGAAAACAGCTTTGATTTTGCACATTCATTAACAAAAACTGCTTTTTTCTATATCTTAACTACGCAATTTGTTCATATTTATTAGAGTAGTGTTATTATTTTAACTCATATTACAGGCCAATAAGAAGAGAACGGAGAGAGTTTCCTCAGTTCCCTGAGCCTGGTTACGCTGGAGGTTTCTTCCTGTTAAAAGGGATTCTGTCCTTCTCACAATCAAAAAAGTGTTTGCTCCGAGGGGGTCGCCTGATTGTTGGGGATTTCTCCGTATTTTTGAAGAGTCTTTACCTTACACCATAAAGTGCCTTGAAGTGACAGTTGTTGTGATTGTAGCCTCTTAAACTCTCACTCCAACAGGTAGATTTTCAAGGTTAACAGAAAATATCCTGGAGAATGTGCAACAGTGATCCCGCTACATTTAGACTCTCTCACGTGTTTCTGTCCCTCAATGTATTCCCAGTCCTGCCAGTTCTACTGAAGAATACAAGACTAGTGAGAGATCAAACAATAAGCCTGTTAAAAAGTCTTTACACAAATCTTCTAGAATTTGCATTGATTGTAAAAGTATTTTATTAGTCTGATGCCTGTGGTTTTACTCTACACTAACTATTTGAAATGCTTTGAATGTATGAACCACAGATTCTTGGGCTCTGATTATTTTAGTTTAGAACTTCATGTTTTTATTGCTTAGTTCTGTTTATACTGTGATCTGGCAATTTGTGCAATGTCTTTTGTATTTTTTTATTTGTTAAATGTCTTTTCCTTTAATTTTGTTTAGCCATTTTCTGTCAACTTTCTTATTTATATTGTTCTATTTTCAAATTAACTCTTCTTAACTGGTTCTTTATTTTAAAATGTACAAGTCAGCTTATCAGACTGGATGCAATGACTCATAACATCTGTTGCATAATCACCCTGCTGGTGTTACTTAAAGGATGGGAATCTGAAGACATGAAGTAAAGTGCAAAATATTTTCATAATGCTCCATCAGTATGTACTGTATACTATATAAAAATACAAGAAAAGTACTCCCCTTTCCGAATCTGTAATTCTGTTTATACAAGAGGAAAGATTATAAAAGAGGAAAGAACAAAACACTGTGAACACTACTGATTGGATATATTGCTACATAAAATGTGAAGTAAAGTAACAATATGTACCAGCAATATCTTAGTCATTCAAACAGCATCCTGGGCATACTTTTTTCCTTTCCAGATTCTAAACAGAGCTGCAGAAACACTGCTTCAAGTAGGTAGGGCAATAAGGAAATTCTGCAATGGCTGCTTTAGATGGAAGTGCAGAGAGAAACTGAGAAATTAGGCCAGAGAATGAGAGAGAGGGTGGGGGCTTATAAAATGGGAAGCAGGGGAAAAACGTAAACAGAGACACAAACCTACTGACAAAGAGGAGGAGAACAAGACTGATAATGCGAGTGAAACAGAAAAAAAATAGATGCAGAGACAGCTGGAGAATGATAGTGAGAGCCAAATGAAGCTGAAAATATGTATCAAGCTGTTCCAGCACCAGGCAGAAGGGACATTAACAATTAAAACCAAGAGATGCATAACAGGTACTGTGTAAATTGGTAATCAGTTAAGAATTAGTATTGAACATCCATTATTATCAACTGTTTGTTGTGCTTTCGTCTTTCATGCCAATGAAGCAATTTCAGGTTTCGATGCGAAGACGACAGCGCGAAAAGCAGACAAGCAGAGGTGTGTCTCCAGCTGTGGTTTTAATGGCGTGTGTGAGCGCAGCAGATGGAGTCGTTAGCTCCCTGGGCATTAGCCCAGTCACTTTCTCAACCATACACTGACAAACCCCCAAACTTACCTTAGCATTTACCTCTACCTTTCTTAACAGTACGTTCAAAACACTGTTAAATCATAACTCAGTGTTTCTTAACCTCCACCAATTACACCTTTGAGGAATTGTTGTGAACCTTTAGTCAATATGCTTTTCCTAATATTATATTAATGACAATGAAAATTATCATTATTATAACAATGCAGCATTATGCGTTTTTAAACAAAATTATGAGTTTGTCCAGTAAATTAATGCAGCCCCTAAATTAATCCGATCTGACTTCTACATCTTGTGTGTCGATATTCACATGTTACATGTTACACTGTAGGCATTCAAAATTCCTCATTATCTTGTGGTATTATTAAATTAATAATTGTAAATCCATTGCAGATTGGACTACTAAAGCTATCTGTGGAAGGGAAATACCTCAGGCCGAGGGACTAGTCGGTGATGCCCAGCCGACCTTCAGTCAAAACAAAAAAATGTGTAATCCCCAACCAGTTGGAGAATGATTGCAGGAGGCTGCTGGCCATTGCAAATGAAAATCAGTTACACCAAAGAATCTTAAACCAAAAACTTTCTTGTGATATCTTCTTGATAGCAGATTGCCATAGTCACCTGTAGTTGCCTGGAAAGCACGGACTTGTCTGCAAACACTTGCCAACTACTTGCCAAGCGGTAATGAAATTGGAAAAAGGTGAGACTCAAATGCGACGTGACGTTTTGACGTGTTTGTTGCAGCAGTTTGCCACTACTGGGTGAACGAATTCTGTTGGTGCCATGAGTCACTTGGTTTTGCCACTAGTAAGATGCGTCCACTCACCACCACCATCAGAAATGTACTATAAGCATTTTTAACATGCAAGGATAATATTGTGAGGTGTGAGAGCAAAAGTTGAAAGGGTGTGAAAAGTGACTAACACAAAGCTTCAAAACATGACTCAATCCGATGTCTCCTGGATGACGTAATGAGTCTTCCACAGCCACCCCTCCAATCTGCCAGTATGAACTTTTGAATCACCTTTTTTAAACATTATCTCTTGGCATCTAATGTGTCCTTTGGCATCAGTGCTGACACGAAACGCCAGCAGCATCTGACAGAGCTGCAGTATTTGATTCCCTGTGATAGGATCATGTTGTGCGTTCACACTCAAAGCAACATTTGGCGACAGCTGGTTGAGCTGGAACTAGTTTCATAAAATATTTTGGCCACACTTAAAATAGTTTATGTTTAATAACAACGCATGGAAAATCAGACTCTACCAAGTGTAGCTGGCAGATAAATAAATGTGGGGTAATAAGAAGTAGAAGATTTTGATTATATATAAATAGCGTAATAGATACATAAAGTGAAACTATGCCAAAATTGGTAACACTACAAGCTGAGATATACTTATCAGATTTTATTTACCAAAAGTAGTTTAGCCTGAACTACTTTTGGTAAATTTAGGTTTCTCAAAATCTATCTTCGATTCCTGGCTGTCTTTCAAGAGGCCTTTTTGGGAGCAAAGTTCATAAAAAGTTTATAAAAAGGGCAATACCCACAATACTCTGATTGGCTGGTGGTTATAACAATGAAAAATATTTATACTACTTCTGTATTCTAAATTCTGTCTGTCAAAGTATGAGTGCGAATGGTAAGGGACAAACACGTTTCTCCTCAGGATGTTTCCAAGTGGATGATACTTACATTTCCCAACAACTCCAAAACTGGATTTCAGCTAATCTTAACATAAAATTGCAATCTTAAAGACTGCTATTTTGATTACTTTTCAGCATCTAAAAAAATAGCTTTAGCTCATTTTCAATATTCTGATTTCAAACTACAATAAAAATCCTGTCTACACACGCTGCTACCCACCCAGTGCAGCAATGGGAGCGTATCTGCACGTGCAGGGGCGTAATTTCCAGGGGGGTTAAGGGGGTTATGAACCCCACCCCCAATAATATTATGAATTATCTTGCATAAATAGGCTGTTGATTTTCTTTACTCATTTCAGGTATTACCAGCAAAATAGTTGCATGTTTAATCATCTGGGAATTTACCCAGATTTATTTATTTATTTAGACAGAGATCTTGACCCCTCCAATGCTCAGCACAAATTTACACCAATGTGCACGTGCTAAAGTTTCTGAAGCGCTCCCAGAGTTTCAAACAGCTCAGTAGGGCAGAGGACAAAGAATTTAGTTTTATGAGTTTGGTTCAGGAGGGACCCCACTATCATCAGATAATTGATTTTCTGTCTTTTAGATCAAAAGTTAGTTCAGGCAGCTTCCGTTTGCCTCACTGGTTGGAATGTTTCCACCCACCAGGAAGTAGGTCAGTGACGTCGCAAGTATTTTCACACTGTACTCATCGTATGGCCAAATTCTATAGGGGTTACCACAAGTTGCATCATAGCCTGAGAAGGATTTCTGACACTGGCCGACGGCAATGGTACTCACCAAATGCACCGCGACAGCAGTACAGTAGCACTGCTTTGTTCACAGGTGCCACGTGAAATAAATAAATAAATTTTTTAAAAAAAGGGAAATCAAATGAGCTTATTGGCAAGGCCATTCAGAGCAGTCTAATGGTTCCAAAGACACTGATGGAGGACCCATTTAGCTATAGAGCAAAACAGCCAGGGAGGCAGAGAAGAGATGGAGAGTAAAAGAATAGAAAATGACAGAAATGTAGCCAGGGAAAAGAGGGAAGACGAGGGGAGGGAAAAGACAAGGGAGGATGGAGGATGGAGGAGAAAGCAAGCAGGGGAGAGAGGTAAGTAAAACTCCTTTGTTTCCCTCAGAAACCCAAGAGGGAGGTATTTGAAAAAGAGAGAGGGAGACAGAAAAAGAGAGAGAGAGAGCCTGCGCTTTACACTGCACTGCGCCATGCTCTTTCCCACATTAGGAGTCTTTCTCCAACCTCTTTCAAGTCTCTTTTCACCAGCATACACACCCAAACGCTCGCAAGCACAGACTTATACACAGGCGCGTGCTCAGTAGTGAGTCAAAGAGATAGATAGCCCCCTAACCATCTCTACAGTGGGACTGGCAGAATCAATTATGGATAGATTTCAAAGGGAAGAGTGCATATGTCTATGAATTATAGACTCATAGCCACACACTGCACACATCACACCAGAGCGGCAGAGCAAAGCACAGCACATGTAAGAGAAGGCCAGCAACATACTGCAAGTCTGCACAGCAAGCATGTCGCTCATATGTAAAACGGTACACTTATAAAGCTATAGTCACTCTATATGCAAGCTGCCTGTTCCATGGCAATGCTTCCCCAAGTAATAATTAGACTATTGCATATTTGTTGTTAGCTCCCAGCCTCGTTCATTGCAGTGGGAGGTTTATGAAACCGTTCCAACTGTATCTGTATCATAATGAGTAAATGGTGCAGTTTAAATAGACAGACTCCTATCAAAGTGCCTGTTATCCGCTGTTGTTGTCTTTGTATCTCCTTGTGTTAATAGGTCTACACCAGCAACAGTTCCTGCACAGTGCCTTCCTCCCGCACAGCTTCTCCAGTGCAATCCACGATCTTCGTTCACAGCTAAAGATGGCATTTTATTGCTGGCAGGCAAACTCTCTCACACTGACAAAATGGGTGCAGCCAACTTATCCTGCTCAACATTAAAGCTGAATAAATAAAAAGGAAGGCTCATTCCCCCCCCTCCTTTCCTTCAAATTGGCTGCAGTTGTAATGTAACACACCATCTCATCCCAACTCAGCCTCAGCCAAGTAAACCAGACACCGGCACAGCTGTACAAGAGTAAAAGATATCATAGTAAATTATAAATTGGGTAGGCAATCCAATTGGTCAAAGAAGCAATCCAAGTTTGCTGACAACTCCCAAAATATTAGCTGCATTTCACTAGTTGCTATGACAACTTCTAAGTGCCGCTAGTTAGTGACCTTTTTCTCTGAAATGTCTCTTGATTGTCAGCTTTCTATACACTGATTGCAACAAAGAGAGCACAAGCTTTAGCAACCACAGCACAAACCCTTATGTTCTTTTCTTAATACTCGTTACAATCATCATGCCTCTGTGAACTACTTTCTTTATTATTTCAGCACAGTGCTTTGCCTGGTTTGACACCTCACATTAAACCTATATAAGCTGCTTCTCAGAGGTTTTTGCATTGCAGCTGTAAATGGCCCCAACAGGAGCACAGTTCAACTCATAAAGTCTACTATATATATAAAAGATGGTCATAGCCACCATGAAGTGAATCACTGGGTTGTGTAGTCGTTTGAAAGTCTCAACTTGAGTGTTTGGCCATTGACAACTTGTTTTATTGAAACCGCACATGGCAAGAAAAGGCTGGTTCTGACTATGAAACTGAGGTGACGCTGTGAGCCCACATGGTAGTGACTTATCATTCAGAAGGCAGGGATTCCCTAAGGCATGCTATTTTATCTAAAAGACATAATCATTTATAAAATAACTGAGACCATAAATTCACCTGGAAATAGTTTACTGAGGTCACAGAGAACATGGAAAGCAATGTTGTTTTACCATAAACTTCTATGCGCTGTAAAATCAGAGCCATTTGAAAGAATGTAACTTCAATGCGCCTTAGAAAGGGAAAAATAGTTTTTCGGAAAGCAACTTATACTAAAAATTACCATCAGTTTAGATACAGCAAAGAGTATTAATACCAACATTACCCTCTTTGCCTCCTACCACACGCTGACACAGAACTTCAAACAGCATCACTGCAGGCAGGTAGGCGCATAGCCCCTCCCCTCACTAGGAGCTCACCACATGAACAGTGGAGCATCTTAAAGACCATCACCCCAGTCTTTATCAAGACTTGCCTGAGGTCAGTAAAGCTCCTGTTTCAACACCATTGAAGAACAGTTATCATGAATGAAACTTTAGCCCTTTAGTTATTAGCAATTAACCATACTAACCATCTGTTAGGTTATCATTAAGAACACAGCTAGCGGCTATGGCTAATTATAAAGTGATAACGTCAATGTGGGAAATAGGCAGCAAATGCTTTCAGTCCTGTGCGTCTGTAACATTAATAGACAGTGTTAATTTCCCACGATAATACAGTTATTTGTATATAAAAAGTGTTATGGTTGTGTTAAAGTCCAAGATTGAAGCTGAGGAAAGTCCATTCAGCGAACAGACAGAACCATTTTTTCTGATACCATATTTTCATTTGATCAGCAATGGAAATATAGTATGAGATAAACAGATAATTAGAGGGGCTGTAGCTTAATACATTGCACTGACCAGTATTGTTGTAATCTTTACAACAGAGTGTCTGCTAATTTACCAAAATCAACACTGAATACTAAAGCTTTAATTTGTAAACGTTAAATGTACAAGAGAGGAGGAAGGACTGAAAGAGAGGGTCTGGCGGTTGGTGGTTTATCTAATTGATAGCTGTGAGCGTGGACATGTTGACGCCATAAACTTGAAGAATGGAGAGGGGAGACGGAGGAGGAAGAAGAGAAGGGTGACTGAGGGGTGGGGGGGGGGGGGTTGACCTTTGTTTGATAAATCACTCCAAACTCACTCTCACATTTTGATTCAATTTGTAGATATTATTTTGGAAAATTGGAAAAATCCCCATCCGCTCCCACAGCTGCTGACCTCATACAATCATTCGGTGTATTCCGAGAAATGCTATTAAACTGACAAATTTAACCTCAAACCTCTGTGATTTTTCGGCGAAACACCAGTCTGTATGTTGTATCCACATAAAGCACATATTTTGGTAAAAGTAGGCCCATTTTTTTCTGTCATGCTTGTATATGGTGTAAGGCCAAATTCATTGCAACTGTAAGAGCTATTCTGTTACACTGCCTTCTGTAGTTTTCTGTATCATTTTATTCAGAACTCATATAAGCGCCTTCATGGGAATTGTCGATCAGGCTGATTACATTTGGGAAAGCCCGTGTAACTGCACCCAGTGAGTCATAGCTTTCACTACAGCACCATACCCTGTTTATGTTTTCCAGTTCAGCATGCCAGCCAAATGTGATCGAAACCCAGTAACAAGAAATACTCCAGTCAGGCAAATTTTGTTAGGGAAAGCAAATTGGAAGAACATCTAATTTCAAGTTAATCTGATCGTTCTGTGTGAAATAGAAAACAAATTAATACACTGACTATAAAAGCTATTAGTGTTACAAAAGTGTTGCATTAATAGCTCTCAGTGAATTACCAGAGTATTGTACTGTAATGCGTGATGTGAACATATTGTATCACCAGCTGGTCATGTGTCACGAGCATATGCATCGGGGACAGTACATTCACTTTAAGTTCAGTTTATTTTTATAGATGTGATCTAAGTAATAATATATCTCACTTATTTATTCAGTGTGGCATCAAAGTCATTAAATATATACAGTTTTCCAGTTAATTTATTAAGCACATATCTGCACACAGATTACATCAAAATGACAAACGGGTTGCAGGCAAGTAATGTTGCACAAAAATATCTCAGAGTTGAAATGCTGTGAATGTCGTTTGTGGTGGTTAGGAAAGGGTTTAACTATGTTGCTGTGTTTGTTCGAAGCAGTCTGCATGCCTAGGTGCTTGATTTTACACACCTGTGTCCACAGAAGCGATTGGAGCACCTGAATTCAATGATTTAAATGGCAATATAATGTGTGCATGTGCTATGTTGTCACTGTCTGTTTCTTTTTTGTGGTTTGAGCTCGAGCAGTGGGTTATATTTCACCCGGCCAGCCCATGAAGGGATTTAAATTGGTTAGTGTGCTAAATCAGCAATGTGCCAAAGTGTTTAAAGTCAAGCCAATCATATATTATGACTGTTCTTGTCAAGTCCAGTGAAGTCAAGTCTGTTTTAATGTAGAATTTCATGCACCTCATATCTGATGTGATCTAATTTCGGTCCCGGCTGCGATGTTCCTCGTTGACTCCTTCCTCTCATTGCAAATTAACATCACATCTCCTCATCCTCCCCACTTAAGGGTGCTGTTGAACAGGTTAAGCAGCAGAAAATTCGCTGTTCCCATTTATAATTTGCTCATAATTCTTAGCCTTCATTTTGCTGGCTCTTTACGACATTGTTTTGTCTCCTTTTAATAATCCTCTCTTATCCCATTCCTCCATCGCTGCCATCGCCTCTCTCTTCTGCTCTCATTTCATTCTGTCTGACACCATTATTTTCGATTTAATCACCCTGCATCTCTGCCTACCTCTCTCTCTCTCTCCTTCTGACAGAGACGGCTGCATCTCCTGTTCTCTTGCCTCCTATCCATTTCTTTCCCCCCTCTCCCTCATTTCGTGTCTCGATCACACCCCCCACCCCTTTCCTTTTAATTGTGCCCTTGTCTCTTTCTCACTCCCGCTGATCTAAATTGACGAAAGTGTTCACATTGTTATTCCCCAGCCTCAACGGCATTCATACCCTAACACGCGGGCACACACAAACACACACATCATCCTACCGTTGCCTTCACACCCCTGCTGACATCATGGCCAGCAGTGTTTTTCTCAGTGAATCCATTAGCACCAACAGCAGCACTGCCATCACACACACACACATGCACGAACAGACATTTACAGTGAACACAGAACAAAACCAGACGCTTAAACACATCCAACAACAACAAACACAGAAGCCCAGACAGCACCCACATTTCACAGTGTCCAAATACTCCCCTACAGCTATGGTGGACCTTTGAGAATCACACATATAGGAGCAAGGTAAAACTAAATTAGCATGCAACATGGCACTGCTGAAAAAAGAGACACAAGCTAAACATAGGCAGAAACACTGGTGTTTTTAAATTTTTTTCCATTAATGTACATCATTTTTTGGTTTAAGCCTGGATTTGTTCGTTGACTGTTTTCTGTCCTTACACACTGAATTCCAATCATGTGTAGAGATTACATATCTATATTTCTCCCTCATAGATCATTGTGCTATGGAGAAAACTCCAAAACATATTTTGACCTTTAAAAGATGCAAAATAATAGTTTCTTAAATTACTCCATAAGAGATAATAAGTGTTCAGTGTTCATTAAACTGCTCTTTGATTTTGATACGATGCAAACTGTCTCTGGTTGGTTTCTTTCCTCCAGATGTCAATCACAATTACAAACTGCATTTTAACTTTGATGTGGAAAATGTGATTTAGTTGGTTCATAACTATTACAGGCAACTTCAACTGTCTTTTTCTTTTAGCTCTTATCTTACATCACCTTGTGATGGCAGTAACTCAGTGCATTTATGCATGTAGACATGGTCAAGATCAATTTTTGAAGTTCAAACCGAGAGTCAGAATGAGTACGTAAAGTGATTTAAGTGACTTTGAACATGGAGCGGTTGTTGGTGTAAGACACGCTGCTGATCAACTGGGATTTTCCCACACAACCATCTACTGTAGAAAAAGAGAAACTATCCACTGAGCAGCTCTCTCGCTGATAAATGAGGTCAGAGGAGAATAGCCAAACTGTTTCAGGCTGATAGGAATGGATGCAACAGAAAACCAACGAAGCACTAAATGCAACCCGCGTATGCAGAGGAGCATCTATGAATGCAATAAGTTGAATAACAAACCGTGCCTTCTGGTCTCATGATTCTTGATTTTTGCTGTGACATTTGAATAGCAGGATCAGATACAAACAACATGAAGGCATGGATCCTGCTTTGTATCAAAAGTTTTGGTTGGTGCTAGTCTTATGATGTGGCACACCTTGGGCCCCTTAGTACCAGTTGAACATTATTCTAACACCACAGACTACCTGCGTATTTTTGCTAATCATACCCATCCCTTTATGACCCCAGTGTACCCACCTTCTGACGGCCAGGATAACACACCATGCTACAAAGATCAAACATCTTGAACATGACAGTGAACTTGCTGTATTTAAATGGCCTCCTCAGTCAACAGATCTCAATGCAACAGAGCACTGGGATGTGGTGGAACTGGAGATTCAGACCATGGATGTCCAACTGACAAATATGCAGCAACTGTGTGATGCTATCACGTCATGTTTCCAACACCTTGTTGAATCTATTTCAAGATGAATTAATGCACTACTGAAGGCAAAAAGCATCCAACCCACTGCTAGAAGGATCTGGTCAAATATATTTTTAGACCACCTGTATCAGACCAGTAGACTAATAATACCACATTCATGACATGGCATGCTAACTTTTAACAAGACTCACAGGCTAGCTCTTTAACTGCAAGGCCAAGCTAATTTTAGGTATGAAGAATGAAGGTACACTGCATATCGTTGCCTGTTTCTTAGGCAGAACGGCCTGTCCTTGTTGCCTGAAAAGATTCCCAAAGCTCCAGAGCCTTTAGAGCCGATTGCTGAGTTGGGTCCCCAGACAGTCTTTGGCCATCATTGTTCCAGCCTATAATGATTAGCCATTAGGCTCCTGTGCCATGACATGCCGTTGAGGCCCTGTTTCCACTGCACTAATTTTAACAGGGGATAAAAACGAAGAAAAAGATGAGAAGAAGAGCATGAAAAAAGAAGGATTAGCAAGGAGAGGAAGCACTTTCCCTCCCTGTCTCTCTCAGGTCCCCAACCAACACTTGTTCAAACATAAAGAGTTTTATTCTCTACTGTGCCCTTCCTTAATATCTCACACTTCAAAATGTATACATACCCCATGCCAGTTTCTCTTACTTTCTCTCTTTCTTCCCTCCCTCTATCTCTACGGGGTTAGAAGACTTAGCTGGCTCTCAGAGAGCTGTTGATTTAGCATTAAGTGTTTTAATGCAGGAGGCCAGGAGGGGAGCGGTGCTGACTCCAATACACTTTCAATCCACCATATGCCAATAGATAGGATGGCACCTGGACCTCTAGCTGGGACAATCTGATGAATAAATTAAGTGGCTCTCATCTCTATATCGATCTAAACAAACCTGCAGCATGTTTGCGCGATAATGTGTGTAGTGAAGAGCGATGGGCAAGGTGGACTGTAAGTGTGGGAAGCTGGAAAGACTTGTCCTGGAGAAAGGTGAGGGATTTAGGCTAGTGTTTAGTGTGAGTTTAAGTGTGTGTGTGTGTGTCCTCTCCGTCCAGGCCAATTTTTCCATCCATTGATCGTCAGTTCAATACCGGTATGGAAGCTGTGATAGCATCTTTAAGGCTATTAGCCTTTCACGCAGAAGGTCATACAGTATACATACACCTACACACAGGGCAATTTTTTTGTCCAACTAACTTTAGATTAGTGGGGCTTTCAGACACAATGCATGCACTGCGTGTCCCGGGCGCTGCACAGAGAAGTATTGAAGGATAAAGGAAATTACGCAGTTTTTAAAGCTTCCTACAGGACTGCATCATTATGACAGTAAAACATATAGGATGGCTCTTTATACCTTTTGTTGAATGGAAAACAAATAAGCCTGTAGAGCTTTTAAGAGAAAACACATCACAAGCTTAAACTGTGTTTAAAAATGACTGGAGAAAAAAATCTGAAACACGTACTTGGATGTAAACCTGTTTTTGGGAATTGTCTTAGTACTGAGGTGAAAGTGAAGGCCAAATGATGATAAGATAAACTTCAACTACTGCACAAGTTCTGTAATCACTCATCTGCTTGCCTTCCTGGGTGTTCGGCTACTTTCTGTTCTTTACATGAATACTGCTTTCCCATGCTGTTAGTGTGAATGCTGACATCATTACTCTTGTCCAATCATCTTCTTGCCCGCTTTCTTTTAGTTCCGCACTGTTTAAATCTGCGATCTCGGTCATTATCCCTTTCAGACTCTCTTTTGTGTAACCCACCACCTCCCCATCTCCACCTCAGACACCTCAGTCAGAGATCTCTTCAAGCCTCAGTCTTCATCTTCACCTCCACCAGCATCTAGACTCCAAGGGGTCCTGTACTAAATCCTGTCACCTGTGATTCCGTTCTGCCATGATGGGTCATCGGCATCTAATTGCCAAATACATCAATTTTTCTATCCCAATAATCATGTTCATTTGTTCCAAGCAATTGTTTATCATTACAATGTTCAATTTGCCAACAAAGCGTTCTCCAAAATGACTTAAGGCCATTACACAGCGAATACTTTTACAAAAAAAACCAACATGAAATCCAGAAAATTTCAGATTTGAGCTTGCTGTATAACATATACACACTGAACATGTTGTGTTTTTGCAGAAAAAATGCAAAAAAATTAGGTCTACATCAAACTATACTGAGTTTCACATGTCACAAATTTGTCCAGCAAAATTACTCGGAGTAGCAGCAGAACAGCTGCTATGTTCATGAGGGTAGCTCATAAACACAAAATAATCATTTTGAGTGAAATTCAGCTGAATTATATAAAATCAATTTTTTATGTATTAAAATAATTATTAGTTAATGAAAATATTTTTGGCATAAACCGTATGCCTACCAATCACCCAAATTTAACATTCTATATGTCCTTATGTAACAAAATCACATCGCTTAAATTTAGCATTATGGGCATACAATTTTTTTTCAGTGTACACGACCGGCTTTTCAAAATGGTCAAACCAGCCAACGGTCCTAAAACTCATACAAAAGAACTTCCCTAAGTATCTAATGCTGCACTGCTGTATAATTGGGGAACTTGCAAGAGACAGACTTCAAAAGCAGAAAAAAAATCATAATTAAATCAAAAGAATCCAAAAAGCTAAAATCAATACAGCAAATGCTGCACTTTCCTCACTTTCTGTCTCTAGTAATGGATGAGGTAAGCCCCAAAAATGCTGCATCCCACATTTCCCATAATGTAACTTAGCAGCATTTTGTACACCCTCCCTCTCTTGTAAATGTTCACATTTATCAAACTCCGCTGCTCCAGTTTGCAATGCTGGCTTTCCATTATGATAAATGAACACATAAGGGA
>NW_024582695.1:401250-421598 GCF_018398535.1 Haplochromis burtoni | reverse complement strand
CCCCCCCCAATAATTAAATGGTTAAGTAATGGTTAGACATGCTATGCACTTGCTAGAAGTTTCTGCTGGCATAAAGCACTGCAGAGAGGCTGGACAGAGCAGCTTCTGAGTACGCACAAAGCAAACTGTTTCTGTCATTCCCGTGCACAAAACCCTCTGCATCCCACAGGATCAGGGTATTTAATATGATCATATGCATATCATCAAGATTAAAATACATACATAAGAAGGAACTGTTCCATATCAGTTATCTGCGCTGTTCATGCTACAGCCACCGTGAGATTCAGCTTCTGATACTCTCATGGAGTAGAAGCTAGCCAGAGGTGCAAATAAGTCTGTAAATGAAATCAAAACATTGAATTGTTAAAGTTCTGTTAAAAAATGTGCAGAGTTCTTCTTTCAGATTGGATTGTGCTTGCCTTAACTCTTGAACTCTTGCAGCCCTTTTCTGAGCAGTTTCTGCCATATTTCAGACAAATGGTCTCTGCCTATGCAGCTACCCTTGGAAAAACCCAAAAACTATTCTAATGGTTGTCAAACCACATATTAAGGATATATATTAAAGTGTCAAAACTCACTGTTAAGGTGAGGTTGTCAAATGGCATCTTTATGGGGGAAAGAGTTATGTAGTAGATGTGAATTTGTCACCCAGCAATTGGCTGTTTCTTGCCAAAGATATTGCAGCTGTCATATTTAAATATACATTAAACTAATTGTTCTCAGACCCTTCCCACCTTGTTTGGAATATAGAAACAGAAGGACAAGATTTTACTTTACTGACCACATACATGAAGAAAAAAAAACACACACATATACGAAAAAAGAGTGTACACTACTTGTAAACACAATCCATTTTAAAAATGCTCGCGAATTGTTGCAGAACTGCCAAGCAGATGTTAAAGCCGTGACCTCTGAACTGAACGTGAAAAGAAAGCTTTGGAAGCTAACACATTTGAAAATATCATCTGTCACCTCCGCTCCCCTGGGGCTTTCTGACAGAGCAGTGGTTTTTCGGCCTGAAAAAAAAAAAAGGCAGTGGTCCAACACTTCAGATGGACAGCTCCACTTCTTCGTGCAGTCGTTGCAATTTGCGCGACAGAGATCGGACTCATGTGAATCATCCTATTCAGTGCATTTAGCTCACTTTTCATCTCAGCACAATGAGCCTTAATACAGCCCTAAAAATAGAAACCGCCTCCAAAATGGCACAGAAACTGTCTGAGCTTCACAATCACTGTCTCAATGCAAGAGGGGAAAAAAAAGAAGAAGAACGAAAAAAGAAAACAAGCAGACACATAAAAGAGAGAAAGCAAGAGTGGTGTAACACGCAATTCATCATCCTCTGTCAATGTCCCGCAAGATCTCTTTACCTCTCTGCTGTATTTTCTCATTGGATCTCTCTGGTTTTCCTCAACCTTCCCTCATTTTTCCTCAGCTAGTCAGGCTCTGACTTCATGCTGTTCTGTTTGCATGAATTACACATCAGTGTGCACAAACACGCACACACACATACAGATGCATACTGTGCGTGCGCTTGTCTGGGGAAAACGAACCATGTGATTTGCTTCTGTGACGGTGAAAACAACCCAATAATCACGCAGTAACTATTGATGCATTGTGTATGATGCTAATAAAAGAGAAGATTAAAACTGCTTGTGTGTGCGTGTAGGTGTGAGTGTGACAATAAACCCAATTCCTCGTCTTCCCCTTGATTGGATTTGTTGTTGTAAAACTCGCCCATTCTCTGGAAAGTCCTGTGTGTCTCTGTGTGTGTGTTTGGTGTGTGTGTTTGTGTGTGTCTGATGACGTAATACAGCCTACATTTTCCTTCCTTTCCCTGCGACTGCATTTGTGCGTATGTGTGTTTTACAGCCTCCGAGAGCTTATGCAGTGTGTCATCGGGATGACTCAAGCGGATGTACAGTAGTTGTGTGTGTAGGTATGTGTGTGTATTTTCTCTCTGGAAGTGAGGAAAAACAACACTGTGGTAAATGTGCGCATTTTCCTCTTGTGTGTCGAAGTAGGCGCTTGTGTGTCTTTGTGTGTGTTTCCTGAGGTAAGGCCACAGGCTGGCGATGACCTGCTTTGCTAGCTGACTGCATGTTACACACGCGCTTGCTCGCGTTCTTTACGTTAACCTGGAATTTACATAAGTTCTCTTTGTGCATATTTCACTGTTCTTTTATTACTATATTAACAGATAAGAATCTCAGCCCGTATCTGCAGCTCTAAGCAGCTTTCTGCTAATTGTTTTGGTTTGCTGGTGTGCACCGGTTGAGTGATACACAAGCTTATTAAACGCACCCTGTCAGGATTTGGTCTCGCCAGGAATCGCTGAGAATTAGACAAGAATACACGGAGTTGTTATCAAAGTGCTGTTATGTTTACATAAAGTCTGAGGATTATTAAAACAAGAGCGGTTCGAGTCAAAGCAGCAGAGGCTGAGATGTTCCACATTTTTGTTGTTGTTTATTTTCTACTTTTCGTCCCCAGAATGTCTCCATTTTCAGTTTGGGGGCCTAATCTTAGATACCAATTTAGTTCAAGCTGTCTTCACAGTAAGGGTGGGTGATTTAGTCTTATATGTTATATATGATACTTTGAGAACATTTGCGATAATGATACTTGTGTCTCTTTGTCCTTTCTCTCTCTCCTGACCCCCAACCACTCGCGACAGATGGCCGCCCCTCCCTGAGCCTAGCTTTACCTGGTTTCTTCCTGTTAAAAGGGAGTTTTTCCTTCCCACTGTCACCAAGTCCTGTTGACTGTTGTTGTGATTTAGCGCTATATAAATAGAGCTGAATTGACTTTAACTTTATTTACTAATGACAAAACAAAACGCTGAACATGTTATCAATGATTACAGATTACAGACAGCAGCATTTTTAAGTGTGAGGAAAATTTTCCATCCTTCTTTTACAATAAACTACTGTCACTGATGACACACTTCCCTTTGAAGTGTCAATCTATTGCTGCAACGTACCAGCCGCATCACAGTGCCACAACACAAGTCAGATATCAGCAAAACAACCTAGCCTAGTTTGTGTTTTTTTTGGAAACTTTAAGGGTATAACGTGACTGTTTAACAATCAATAAAGTGTTAACCCTTAACTCTCCAGGAGCTCCACAGTTGTGTCTTAAAACAAAACTGAGTAATATTCTCACTACCTGGGACGTTCTATCTTGGGTACAGCTTTTTTAACCAGTTAAAACCATGCTTTTCAACCATGTGACCACATCAGTAATTTCTACCCACCGTTTACTCTTCCTGTCATTTGGACTGCAGCTGGCGAGCGCTGCAGCGATGCTCAGTTGAGTCATTTCTTTACTTTCGGGCTGCACATCGCAAGCTGCTGGTATCTCTTCCTTGCAGGTCTCCATAGTCTGGTTGATCTCGATGGTGTGTTTTTACCTAATTAGTGAAGCAAGTTTGTTGCCTCCACTTTTAACAGTTTTCTTGTGCTTTGTTAAGGGTTGGTGAAGTAGCTTCTTTTTCAGGAATTGTCTTCGGAGGCTGACTGTGCTCTTGCTCTCTGACGTGCGTGGGTTTGTCTCGGTGTTATGCACCCTATGGATCGAGAACTCATGGATTTGCAACATGACACTTTTCTATTACGCAAAAATTTACACTGCAGGCATTATAACGGACAGTATTTAAAGGTATAGATATAAAGGGAGTAAAGGTGTATTGCACATGTTGCCTCAGTGTGATATATCAGCTAGTTGTCACACTTTTTCTACTGGAGCTTCAAAGCTATCAGCACGCTGCAGTGGGCATTTCCTTAATAATAATCTGAAAAATGTATTTAAGAGGCGTCCTGCTGATAAACTCTGACCGCTTTACTCTTCAAACCTATGCCTGATGTTTGCTTTCATGTCTGCTTCCTTTTGTGTGTGTTACTTGTTTTACCAACTTCCTTTTTTTGTTTTATTTTTTTTTACTTCTCTGAGCAGACTCATCGCTGTCCCTCGCTCTCCCTTAGCGACAAAATGAGTCCCAGTCACCAGTTGAAATGCAGTGTGACATAACACTCCTGGTCACACAGGCTTAGTCAGAGAAAGCAGCCACCTAAATCCTGTCTCACAAACAACCAAACACATTCAAATAGGTACACACTGACACACACACACACGAAGTGGAGAGGAGTGAGAGAGATTAGGAATCCCAAGTATTTATGAGATTTTTTTTTATTCATTTACCTATCCACACACACACACACACACACACACACACACACACACACACACACACACACACACACACACACAAACTAACATTTTGCACCCCTTTAAGCAACTGTATTTACAATGACGAGTCAGCAGTTAGTAATAGGCTGGCATGCAGGGTTATGTACAGGCTGACGCACACACGCATACACACTTACGGGCCAGCACTGCGGCTTCTTTTGTCATCTTATTCACTTTCTCTGACTAACTCCTGCCTCAGACAGAGGTGTGGTCATCCCCCAGCTCTTTAGTTTGGGCTTGAGGAAAGAGCTCATTGTATGAAAACATTGTAGTGAGAGAAGGTGACCCAGTTCTGCTTAAGAAATGCATTCATTTTTGAGGTGTGAAGCCCTTATAACTAATTCATTCATAGACAATGTATTTACAATGGGAGAAATAATTATGTGATCCCCTGCTGAGATTATAAGTTTGTTCACATCCAAAGAAATAAATGGTGGTTTCATTTTAAACTAAATATTTACCCAAGATCCAGAAAAATACACTACATAAAAATGATTTGCACATCAGTGAGTGAATAATATTTGATTTCAAGGCAAATCATGACCTAGGGGGAAACCCTTGTTGGCAAGCAGCCGTTGGTCAGCGGGTTTGTGTAAATCTCAGGAGGGATTTGGGCCCACAGAGTTACAGAAACTCTCTAAATTATTTTTGGTTGTTTGGCTGCTGCTTGACAACTTGAAGCTTCAGGAAGAAAGTTGTATTGGTGAACAGAATCATAAAACATAATGTTTCAACCTCCGTGCTTGACTGTGGGGTGCTGTTCTTTGGCTCATTTCTCTTCCTCCAAACACAGCAGCTCAAGTTGGTGGTGCTACCTTTCAGTGCCTGGGCTGCTCCATCACCTTTCTTGTGCTTATCATCACCCATGAAGAAAGATCTTCTATGGAGCTCCAGATTGAGGCTGAATGCATCAACAGTGTCACCTTCTTACAAAGCTTCTTGCTGAGGGTCTTGTAGCCCATTCCAGTCTTATGCAAGTCCATAGTCTTGTCCCGGATGTCCTCTTACAGCTGTTTGATCTTGCTCATGGTGGTGGAGAGGTTGGAATAGAAGAAACTTAATCTGTGTACAGATGTGCTTTATACACATAATGAGCTGAGTTCAAGAGTGTCTCTAATAGACTGATATATAGAAACCTTATGGGAGCCAGAGTTCTGGCTGGGTTCTAGGGGATCAAACACTTATTTCACTCAGTTACATGCAATCCATTTTCTGGATTTCTGGTTGACATTTTGTCTCTTCATTAAAAATGAAACTATCATTTAAAAAAGTGTCCATTTCTTTGTAAATGATCAGAATTACAAATTAAACATGAGATCAAATAATTATTTCCTACACTGAAAGTGCTCAGTTCAGTTTTCTTTTTTTTATCCTGTAAATCAAACTATTCCTGCATAAGATAAACTTTGTTTGGGCTACAGCATGACACATAGCGAACAATTACACCAAAATCACATTGCAATTAAAACTAATATGTGGCCCCATTAAACAACTTTCTATCCCCAGCTGTGTGGAGGTACGCCCTAGTCGGCTAGGTTGCAATGATTGATTGCTTTTTTTAGTGTGTATAGCGTGTCAGTGAAGCACAGATGCTTGGAAAGTTAAAGGCTTCTTTTCTATGGTAGAAAATCAAGGAGAGTACAGAAGGTAAAGAAGCTTTTCATTTAAGTGAAAAGATGATGGTATTCGCATCAAATAAAGGAGCAAAACTACATCAAGTGGCATGATCATAAGGATTTGAGAATTTTTTCAATTGATGGAAGTATCCTACAATATTACCCTGACATAGATCACCTCAGATAAGACAACACTATTTTTGTTGTGTATTTGCATCAAAAAATGAGTAAGCTACAGGAATCATCCCCAGATTTCTGTAGTACCGTTTAACACACTTGCATCTTTATCAACTATGTTTATGGACAAATACATTTTAATGTAGGATTATTCAGTTTTGCACCTTTGTAGCATTATTTTTTTCACATGACAAAAGTTAAGATAACTGCTGATTGCTTATGTAGTCAAAAATCTCAAGAAATAACTGAAGTACTGTAATTTTGTAGAGCTGGCAGTTTGTCTATTTGAAGCAGTATAACTGGATTAATTAGCCAACCAGAATCCAATAATGTCCTCGGTTTTGTTCAGTAAGTTCTCATAATGGCCCACTTTTATCCTGACACACAATGTGCTGTGACACAAATTTGAAAATGAGCATTTAAAGGACAATTACAACAAAGTGCAAAAAAAAAAAAAAAAAAAAAGCTGAAAGCCACAGCATTTGAAATAGTTAAAGATATGAATTAATCACCACTTGAAATGGCCGAGTCCCCAAACAATCCTTTTAAAATCGAGACAGGGTTGTGATTTATTAAGATGAATGCTGGCCACAAATGAATAAGCACGCATCGAAATCACGTACACACAAGAGATTAAGGGTGGGAGAGGTAACGAGAAGAGGGTAAGAGGGTTAATTACTGTCTTCAAAACAAGACGGGCGGGATCGCACTTGTTAGTGCGTGTGCAAACACACGAGCGCGCGCGCTCACACAAACACATTTACGGGTCAGCCTGATGAAAACGCACGCGATAGATTGATGGGCCCGCTGACAATACACCTCTTGTCTTTTCGCTTTCTATTTATGTCATACATGCCTGCATGTCACAAAGTGAGAAAGGTGGAGAGCAGAAGGAAAAGGAATATAAAACAAAGGACGTGTGAGATTGAGGTGAGGAGAGCATGACAAGGGGGGGAGAGAGCGAGAGAGAGAGCAAAAAAAGAGAGTGATAGTGTTTGAGCCAAGAGGGTTGCTCTTTGTCTTCCTAATGGAGCCATTACCTCAAGGTGTGTGACCCTAAGGGGTCAGTTTCACACAAACGCACACATACACACACTCTAAGAGGAAAATATAGATTGTGGTATGAGTAGAACTGCCAAGAGCTGAAGGACAAGCTGAAACGCTGTGTAATTTGTATTTTATCATCAGATGTTGCTGCCTCGCTCCCATATTCTGCCTGATAGCACTCCTCCTTTTTTATAGTGGTCTTAAGCAACAGTTCTCCAGACACTGGCTGCTTTTTCACTATTTTGCAGTGCATAAGAACTGGACTGAAAATCAGTGAAACAGGTGATGAAGGAGCAATGTAAAATATTTGGTTCAAGTTGTCATCAGTATGATTAGAGGAGGTCAGGACAGGAGCACAACAATGAGTCATCTGTAAAACAGCGGTGGAGGATCTGTCATGGTTTGGGGCTACACTTCAGCCAGTGGTGTTGGGGATGGGTACCGGTATCTGGTGCCATTATGGCATAAACGGTAGTAACCAGATCGAAAAGCAGTGCACATTTCGGTGCTTTATTTCGGTGCTTTTTTTTCCCTGAGATGTCACACACTTTGAATTCTAGCCAATCATTTTACCTTTGCAAACGTAGTAGGCGGGCCCAGGTACGTACGTTCTTTTAAAGCAGAGCTACAGATTAAAAATGCCCAAAGCGAAGCGGTCAAAGTCTGGCTGTACTTCACAGCAAAATATGCAAACTCAGCAGCCTGCAACAAGTGCTTTAAGGTGATACTGTGATACTGTGCAAAGGTGGTAACTCCTCAAATCTGATGAAACACCTGGCGACGCATAGCGGGGGTTTTTTAAAGCCGAGAAATGCACCGTATTTGATAGCTTGCTGCAAGAGCTCACACCGAGCACATCTACTGCGGGTGTGGTGCCTGTTATCGACCCGGAGTTAGCAACATCCCCCAAGAACCCAAAGAGGAGAGTCAGTGTAGCAGAAATGATGACGGATGATGATGGCAGCAGCAGCCATTCTTCTCTGGGTGAGTCACTTAATGTTGTTCGTGTGTAATTTATGTCGAGTAGGCTAACCACGTTATTAAATTAATGCATGTAAGGTGAACTAGGAAACACCATCGTAGTTACATGCGGCTGTCTTCTTGTTTGATGGCAAATACTCCCTTCACCCTGGCCAAAAAGGCTAAAATGACCAAAGAAAAAGAGGGAAACAGCTAAACATGAGAGGTTTTTGGACAAAGTTGGTGTTTTTTCCATTGTTTAAGCACTGCTTCCTGCCAAGAGTGATACCATATATGCCCCATAGCTGCAGAAAAGGCTAACATTGTTATCTTTTTACAAAAACACAGCTGAACATGAGAGGTTTTTGGACAAAGTGTGTGTTCTTCATTCTTTAAGCACCGGTTAGAGCACCGGTTAGAGCACCGGTTAGAGCACCGTTTAAGCACCGGCACCGTTTCAAAAGTACCGGTTTGGTACTGGTATCGTATAAAACCTAAACGATACCCACCCCTACTTATGAATGCCTTAAAGCACCATCAGATTTTGATTCACCATGCAGTTCCATCATCTGACCGGCAACAGCTTCATTTTCCAGTGTGATAATAATCCCAGAGACACTACCAATGCAGTGAAAGCATACCCCAGTAAGACACACAACAGTCATGGATGGGCCTCCCCAGAGCCCACACCTCAATATAATTAAAGTAGTGTGGTATCATGTTGAGAAAGTACAGAGCAAAAGTTAGAAACATCCAAAGAAGAGCTTTGAATGTCCTTCAAGATGCTGGACAACTATTCCTGAAGACTACTTAAATAAATGAAAACAAACCATGGCTAAGAAGACGGAGGTAAGATGGTCAGAATTGTACAAACTCTGGATGTTTGCAGATGTCTGAATAAATCGCTGCACCTATTTCCAATTTTTCTAGCAAACTAAAAGTAAACTAAAATTCTATTTATATTGCACCTTTCAAGATAAAATCACAAAGTGCTTCACAGCAGCAAAAATGGACATACAACCTCAAACAAACAAAATGAGGGGCGGCTCAAGACTTTTGCACAGCATTGAATTGTCTGTTTTTCGTATATCTATGTTTAGACCCCTCCAAAGGTACTGATCTCTCTCCCCACCCACATTACCTCTTCTGTCACTCACTGCTTTTCCTCCACTCTTGCCTGTGTCCTGCATTAGTCTTTCCCTTCATTGCCATCCATTTCCTGCTCACTGCACTGAACTCTACCTAATTTAAAGTGAAAGTCACCTTTTTGTGCAAAGAGTTGCTGTCACACACCAACAGTATGCATGCACACATACGCACATGTCCAAGGTACTGATATCCCATGTGCGTGTTTATCTACAACAGGACATGAAATGCAATTACATTTGTCCTTGGGAACATTTCAGTCGCTCTCTGTCCGCTTGAGGCAAATTACCTATTCAGCAGTATCACACATGAACTGCAAAATATGAGTGCGGGTATGTGTTTCTGCTCTGTGCTGCAATGACATTCTTATGGGAACATTACAAAGTAACATACATTAAGCTGTAGGACATACAAATTACTAATGTGAAAATCACATTCATGACGTACACTGTGTGACTTGAAGGTGGTGCTTAAACATGAAGAAAAGACAAAAAAAAATACCACCGACATATTTAAAAGAACATTTTTTTAGAGTTATACAGCATCCTTTTATACATCAGATATAAAGTAAGAACAAAGTAACCAGATCTGATGAAGATCTGCTACTCTCGCACAGGCAACCAGTTAAAATGCCCCCCGCCCCCATCCATGTATCTCTCTCTTATTGTCAGCCCTCTGACAGAGTGTAATTGAAGAAAATAAAAACCCCAGAGAAGAGGATCAATTACTCGGTGTACAAGACCGGAGCGATGTTTTCACATTAGAATGATAAAGTGTTGCCCAGAGTTGTGCGCTTTGACAGGAGAGAGCGAGAGAGGGGAGGCAAAACAGAAGGAGAAAAAGATGAATGAGGAGAAAAGAAGAAGAGACACAGATGGGAGAGGTGAGAGACAGATGTAGTTTTAATAGCGTTTACTAATGCGACGGTATTGTATGTGTTAGAAAAGTCTATTACTTTGTTTCCAATGTGTGTGCGTGTACATCACAGGAGATTTTGAGTGTCTGAGAGTGAACTGATCTGTATTAAGTTGTAAATTGGAAGGGTGTGATTGCGCCTGCTGCTGTGAGACTCGGTTATCTTTCAGCCTCATCACTGCCAGCGGTCTCTGTGCTCGCTCGGAGATAACGCAGGAAACAATGGCAGGCCTAATTCAACTGTGTCCATATACCTTCAATAAGAGTGAGAAGGTAAGAGGAGGGGGAGCAGGGGGACACAAGTGGCCGAGGGACACAGGAGGGCAGGAGACGGTGAAAAGGAGTGAAGGGATGAAAGTTTTTTAATGAAGACTGGAGGAGTGCAACTGGGAGCCTCGCAGCTCTGAGTGACTTCAATAGCCTTTCCTCCCTTCCTCAGCCCATTGATGCCACTCAATTAAATTCTAATCAATGGAAAAGCCTCATTATCCCCGCTGCCTACAATGCTGTGGAATTGATCTCAGTCCCCGAGGTCCATCCATACAATGCAAAATTACAAAGTTTTGGTCTGCAGGGCTGGTGTTAGTGGCTGCAGGACATCTACATTCTGATAAGACAGCATATACGCACAACCTTTGCAGAGAATTCAAATCAATTACCCAAGTCTCTACTTAACGGAGATCCATGAGTTTGACTTGAAACTGCACGTTGGCTCCTCACTGAACAAACCTACAATCTCAGGTGGGGTTGCTGTGCTGAAAATTTCAATTTCAATTCTGAAGATGCCACAAATCACCGCGTAAGCGCACATGCAGATGCATACACAATTGAAAGTTAAGGGAGAAAGATGTGGGTACTTTCAGCCAGAGACGAGGACAAAGGGTGTGCGGGGGGGAGATCTGCTTGGAAAGCACCTGCCGATGACCCCAGGGAAGCAGACAGATGATTCGCCACAGAGTCAGAGACAGTCTGACAGCTCTCAAACACATATACCACACACACACACACAAACACACAGCAACCCAAAGACTATATGAGTACAAGCTGAGTAGGTGACTTGAAAGCAATTTACCCCATCTACGAATTACCCACACACAAACTTTTTCCCTTTGTTTTTGTCTCAAAGACACGCGCGCACACTGAGAAACGCAGTAGTAAGCAGAAACAGGGAAATAGAAAGGGGCAGGGGGAGCGCGTGTCATCCTATCATAAATGCTCTGGGCCATCTTTTGCATTTTTTTGTGATTCATACATGTTGTGCATCTGCTAGATAAAAAAAAGAAAAGCAGTCTGAGAGCCTGACCCTCCCATACCATCACTTCACGTCTTTAAATCTTTGAATTTCAGCCCAGAAACACATATCCAGTATTGTGGGAGGGGAACTATTACACTAACTGCTCAATCATTAAATTCTCATTTGCAATCTTTCCTCATTTATGAGATAAAGAGGTAACCGAGAACACAATTTCTGTTGTTGTTATCGCACCTGGATTATTTGTCAGTTTATGACGGGTACAAAGTTGCTAATTAAATGCTGGGAAAGTCTCCAGCTGGAATGAGTGTTTCTGTAAAGCCATGTGCAGAATTATTCTGCTTATGAATGACCAATTTCCTCATTGCCGTGACTTTTTGTCCAGACCTCAGGCATCTCTATTGTAATCATTTCCTGGGTAGAACGTGCTATTTAAATGGCTCCGGTGAAAAGAAATGACAGTCATGCACTCTAAATCCACTAAAAGAGATGGAAGAGAATAAAACACCATAAAAAATTATATCAATGTAATTTTCAGATTATGCTTCCATGCTGATGTTGCAATCCCATACATAATACCCGAGCACGTGGCACTGCCGCTTTCCACTGTCACATAACAAAGACCTGCTGGAGTCGTGACAAGAAATCTATAGGGAAATTTCAGAACACCAAGGATGGCAGGTGTATGATGTATCTCACTCCTACCCCCAAAAAGCCAATCTTCTTCCTAACAGCCGAACCATGAAACACATCCAACCGGCTGTGGTGTTGTTCTGATGCAAACGCCTGAGGAGAAATACAAACAGCTGCCTAAAATACACGCCTGAGGGTGTTACCAAGGCAGCATCAAAGTGAAAGATTTGCAAGGAAGCACCAAGCACAGGGACAGATAATCTGATGCTTCCTACTAACACATTTTAATCACATTATAGTTAACCAGTCGAACATCATAAGGATTTCGATTTTGCAACTCAGACAGCCATTAATGTAACCTTTGAAGAATACTTGTGCATGTCAGCTAAACAAGGTGACAACTTAAAACATATAATCACAGTAATGTTGGTTTTTTTTTTTTTTTTGGGGGGGGGGGGGGTTGTTTGTTTGTTTTTACCAAATTTCCCCTTGTGGGACAATTAAATGGTTATCCATCCATCCATCCATTCGCTTCCGCTTATCCTTTTCAGGGTCGCGGGGGGCGCTGGAGCTTATCCCAGCTGTCATAGGGCGAAAGGCAGGGTACACCCTGGACAGGTCGCCAGTCTGTCGCAGGGCTAACACACAGAGACAGACAACCATTCACACTCACATTCACACTTAGTGGCAATTTGGATTATCCAATTAACCTATCCCCACAAGTTGCATGTCTTTGGACAGTGGGAGGAAGCCGGAGTACCCGGAGAGAACCCACGCAAACACGGGGAGAACATGCAAACTCCTCACAGAAAGACCCCGGCCTGATGGTGGAATTGAACTCAGGACCTTCTTGCTGTGAGGCAACAGTGCTAACCACCGTGCCACCGTGCTGCCTAACTAAATGGTTATTCTATTGTTTTTTGGTTTATTTATGACATGCAACATGCAAAATCCCCACCACAGAGCAATATTTAGCCAGCTGTGGCATTTAATATTAATATTTAATGAAATGGGATCAAATTTCAGCAGCACAAATTAAATGAAAACATAAATAATGCACACAGTGCTCAACAAATGTATTTGACCAGCTGTCATAAAAACAAGAAAACATCAACTTTTTGTAAATCTCTATAAAATTAGTTGAAAACTAGAAATTGTGTTGTTATACAACAGATATACCAAACTGGAGTCACATTTGTATACCCAAACTCCACTCGGCACACTGGACTCCTCAAAGAAGTCAGAAATTAATTAAACATAACGTTCAACCAAAAAAATGAATTTATCTTTCCATAGTATATTTAACCCTTTCACGCATTGAAAGCTGTGCACTACAGTGCACAGCTGTTCAAAGGCTGTTTTCTTGTGTTTGTGTCAGTGTTGATGGTATACTTGCACATAAACCACTACATTAGACACTGATGTGTCACTCCATACCAAATTCAAAGTCAACACGTATGTTGTCCACCTAAGCAGACATATAAAAAAACTCAGTGAAAAGTACATGTTTAAAAAGTTGAAGTTCAGAAATCTTTGTTTCATGCCTAAAGATGAATAAAAAACTTAAGAAAAAAATCCGGATTGAGGTTTTCATAATCCCTGCATGAAAGGGTTAAATCGTTGTAATTTGGCATCTTTATAAGGAAGTAAAAATATTATTATACTTTTTTCACCTTTTTTTTATAAAAAAGCAAATTTGAAAATTCATGGATAACAACATTGTTTATATTCAAGATTAAAAATATCATTTTGATTAAAGAGCTTCTGCAAACTGGTGGATTACAGAAATGTAAGAACACTGCATGGTCTCCTTAAATATTCCACTACAGTAGATTCCTACATAGTGCACTTAGAAAAACACTCCGCGTTGATGACTCTTTTACCAACATCCAGTTCATTCCTGTTTCATTTAGTAAAACAGTAGTTTTTCACCCTGAAACTTGAACTGAATCTGAATCTGTTGTTACAGGCTCATGAGCACTGAAGGTACAATTCAGTTTTAATGTTTGACGGCTCTGAAGGTTAGCAGAGGTGGAGAAACCCATCCTATCCACCATAACAATATATATTCTAAAAATACAGAAACATATTTAAGTATTCATAATTTTAGATGATGAAATTAAAACTTAAATTAATGTTCCTAGCTGCTTTTAATTCTTCATCTACATCAGTTTTCTAAACCACTGAATACATATTGATTTTTGGAGGCAAATCTCGCCTTTGGTGATATATATACTGAGAGAGAGTAAACAAACACAAGAGAACACTGTAAGCAGCGCTTCTGGGCTGTTGGAGAAGAATGCTAAACAAAACAGCTTTAGCTGGCCTTGCTGTGAAGTGACAGCACTGCAAAGCCATCACTTATGGCTGCGTGCTTGTGTCTGGAAACGGCAATAAATTACAGGTAATATACTGCAAGGATACACAGTTAAATGAGGGCTCACTTAGTTTTTATCTGTAGCTAGATGTGTAAAATCGTGTGTATGAGGCTATCGTCTTGGATGTATTTCAAAAATGAAGACCCGTGATCAAATGTAACAGGCAGATATATAAACACATGCAGCTAATATGACTTAAGAGGAAACTGGCTCACATTGATTGAAATTCATCAAGACTTCCTAAAACCTAACTCTGCATAACTCTGAACCTTAACCTTAACCCAAGCCCTACATTACCGTG
Source organism: Haplochromis burtoni (assembly GCF_018398535.1). Classification (NCBI taxonomy): domain Eukaryota; kingdom Metazoa; phylum Chordata; class Actinopteri; order Cichliformes; family Cichlidae; genus Haplochromis; species Haplochromis burtoni. Next base: position 406,925 of record NW_024582695.1, on the reverse strand, counting down.
ACCGTGAAATATGATTTCTTATATTTACTTAAATTCCCTTGCAGAATAATTATCTAAACAGAAGTAAAATATCTTTTGAGACTAGCTTCAATTACTGTTTCTGTTAACAGGCATATTTCAGTTCTGTGTAACTGTGTGTGTGTGTGTGTGTGTGTGTGTGTGTGTGTGTGTGTTTGTGTGTGTGTGGGTGCACCGTTCTTTTTCTCTTCTCTGTCACGGCACATTTCTCAGTGGGTGTGCACTAACAATGCCCTCTCCTCCTTGTCAAGGTTGAACTAAGCTAACATCTCAAACACACACACACACACACACACAAGCTTGCTCACATTGCAACTAACATGCTCAAAAAAAAAAAAAAAGCTGCGCACGCAAACATGCGCAAAAACTCACCTCATCCTGACTTCTTATCAAACCTCTGAAATGAGCTATTGAAAAGTCAGTGATTTCAATTCAATTCAGCCCATTAATAACAAACCTCAGTCTCCATTCATTCGGGATCTTCAGTATTCAGGCACAAAAAAAAACAGGGTCAGGCAGGCAGCGCGTGGGTTTACTGCAGTGAAGGGAATAAAGGACCACTTCTTTCAAGGACAGCTTACCTGAGCTATCACAGAGTGGTGGTTTACCTGGAGATAGTGTTAAGAAGAAGTTTATTGTATAAAGACCTACAGAGAAACATCACCTCAATTTAAAAAAAAAAAAAAAACTGCCTTTGCTGGTACACCCAGCCTTGGTTTAGAGCTACATGTGGTCCATTAAAGGTAATGGAAAAATAGTGGTGGTTAGGCAAATTACACTATAAAACCACTGTGTTGATTTTACACCGCCACTAGCTTCGGTATATGTGAATGCAACCCCCTGCCCCGTAACTTTAAATAACAGTGAGGCTAATACCCCATTCTCAGCACAAATACAATGGCCTCACTCTCCCTGTCTTTATATCTCGTTCACTCTCTTTCATTCCCTCCCTTTCTCTCTCAGGTGTTTCAGCAGGTAAAAACCCCATTTCCCTGTTCCCCTTAGGGAGCGCTGACCTAACTGCCGGTACTCCCGGGAGCCCCAGCTAACTCTGCAGACCCATTTGTCAACGTTGACCCTGAAACACTCCCTCTTTCCATACCCTCTATATCTGTCTTCCCTCCCTACCCATTTTCTCCTCTTCTGGTTCTTCGGCTATTTTTAAGTCTTCCCCACATGTCTCGCTGTACGCTTGTCCTCCCAAAAAGGCTATAGAAACATCAAAGGCTGGATAAGAAAGACAGAAAAGGAGAGCATGAGAGGAAAGGACAGAAAAAGGCAGAAATATTACTGAAGTGAGAAGCTTTTAGGCACTGATGCTAAAATACTGTACATCAAAACTGTGAGCTCATCTTTAACAGTGACTCAGATGTGTAATGTGAAAGGTGTCGCTCATAGCAAGAGCCCACAAAGACTCATCGTCTGACTCTGCAGTTAACCTCAGCTTTATGGAGCATTTTAGTGTCTTGCAGCTCATTATTTCACTTTCAAAGCCGAAAGACTTCATTGTTTTGCTTTAGTCTCACGACTCCCATCAACCTAATTTCCGGCTTCAACAGGCAAATGCACTCGGCTGAAAAGTTCTAATAAACCCACTGTACACTTACAGCACCGAGAGCAGACAGCATTATCAGCTCCAGGACGGTGCAAAAGTTTTGATCTACCACACATTTCAATATATTTTGCTTAGAAGAAGCCAGGCTTTACTGTAATTTTTTAAAGTGGTTTTGAGCAATGGCTCTCCAGGCTTTCTGAAGGCCTTTCAAACCTTTTTCTTAGGCACTTTTTTACCAGCAGCCTATTGCAAGAACACATAATTTATACTATTTTATTTGATCTACGAAAAATAACACAGTTTGATGGCAATAAAATAGTATTTTCCCACCAACAAAGTCATTCACAAAAAGGTACTGGCGAAAAACTCATATATATACAGTATATATATACTCATACTGCAAATCTCACCGTGCAGTGTCATTAGAAAATGTAATGAAACTAGACAAGTTAGAAACAAAAGAAGAATGGTCAGATGGAAAGTACCTGAGGCTTTAAGGAAAACATCCAGCAAATACTTGACACAGGACCTAAGAGATGGACTGCTACTGTTCACTGAAGCCTTGTTATTGTCTCTTGTTATTGCTGTCAGAAAGCCATTCTTAAGGAAGCAACACAGGGAGAAGTATATTGAATTACACGAGAACTGGACTGAAAATCAGCAGCAACTAGTTTTTGTGAATGTTGAATCCAAATTTGAAATCTTTGATTCAAATCATCAACAATTGCTACAAAGGAGGTCGAGAGAGAGGTACAACAGCAGCCCATCTGTACAACATGGAAACCATGACAGGGTTTGGGGCTACATTTCAGCCAGTGGTGTTGGGGACCGTAATCCAAACTGATGGATGAACGATGAACGCACTAAAGTACCATCAGATTTTGATCCACCATGCAATGCCATGATCTGATTGGCAACATTCATTTCCCAGTTTGGTAATAATCCCAAACATACTGCAGTAAAAGCATACCATAGAAAAACACACAACAGTCATGGATTGGCCTCCCCAGAGCCCAAACCTCAACATTATTGAAGCAGTGTGGGATCATCTTATGAGAGAACAGAACTTGTTAGATTTCTACAAGCTGTATTTCCCTTATACGTGTAAACTTTCCATGTATGTTTGCATATGTGTCAATACATTTCTGCACCTATTTCCCATTTTCCTAATAAAATGTAATCCATGAATGTGTACATCACAAAAAAACAGACTACTAACAGGTTAATAAAAAACAGATTCATTTTGAGTACCCGAGGCATGAACTTAACAGGTCACACAGAGCTAATATTCACAGAGGTCATGTACAGTAATTACAATATGCAAGGGGGAAGTTAATAGGACGCACACTGACTTCCTCAGCAAAATCCTTATCTCTAATAACCACACTATCAACTTAATTAAAGACTTCTTTTTTAAAAAGCCCCTCAGCCTTGCTCAGGTTTTTCTCTGTGCTTCTTATTCTATCTTTAACGCTCTCATTTGTGCCCATTTTGTCTTTTTCTGGCTGCTGCTTTGTCAACGTGAAAGCTGTTGAGTCACTCTTTCCTCGTCTCCATTGTCTTCCCCCTATCTTTGAAGTCACCCGAATTCCGCAACACCGCGGTGTCGAAGCGCAGAGCCCACTGCACCGTGTCAATTACATGATGCGACGCGACACTTTAAGGACTACATATTAAGGACTCTCCAGTTAAAAGAACCAAGAGCGCTGAGACAAGTTGCAAGTGACCTGAAAACTAAAAATAGTTCCTCCCAAAAAACTCGTCTTTCACTGCAGCATTTAAAATTAGCAAGACAAAAATGCAGTCGCTGAAACCTACATCAGAAGCCCCCTGCAACTCATGTAGCTATTGTTCTATCTTATAGCAAACCGTTCTGCACGACATAGATAACATGCTTCATGTCTGAACAGATAAAATGTCAGTCTGGACTCCCATGCATAACACTATTGAGTGTATTATTCTGTTACTTCAGTTCCAGAGGGTCAAAAATTAGTTGTGTTGCTGATGTGAAGCCTGTGTAGCTTTCAGTAGACTGTCAGACACAAGGACACTCAGGTTCCTTTTTAGCCTCTACAAGACCTCTTAAGTTGTCTTTCATGTTAATGGATGCAATGCAGCATCCTTTTTCTTTCTTTTCTTTTTTTCTTAGAGCTGAAGTTTTAAGAGCAAAGTGCTGGCTCTACATTACGCAAAACGCGAGAGCGAGGAAGAGAGGCAGGCAAAGACAAATAAACTGAGCATGCCAATAAAACATGAATAATTCCATTTTCCTGAGAGCCCCCCACGGTGCTCACAGCTTGTTCAGCGCCTGTCATACAGGGACGTTCTTACAAGTCGTGGTTCTTTTTCCCTCTCCCATCCATCCATCCGTCCTTCCTGACGGTCTTGCCTGCAACTTCAGAACAATTAAGGTTGACTTCATGCTCCAAGGGGCTTTTGGTCATAATGGAGAGAGGAATGAAACAAGGGAGAGGCTCGTCGAAGGGATATTTAATTCATGTCACTCTTACTGCCTGCATCTCTACATTCCCTGTCTTTTAGCACAGCTCACTGCACCCAACATGGTGCAGTGCTGGGCAAGGATACACTATGCTAACACGAAGGCAGAGGCTATGGCCCATTTTGTGTTGCCATGCTGGAGGAGCTAAGAACGAAGCGGGCAGGGGAGGGAAACAAGCCAGCCTTATTCACTGCAGATTAATGCAGCGACAGCAACTTTGCATGACAGTCCATGTGTTGCATGTATACTTGGGTACATATGTGCTCCTTTAAGTCAGAAACAGGTGAAGCAAAAATGGGAAAGAAGTGGGTGGGGGGGAGGAGACAGAAAAAGCAATTCCATTAAAGAAGAGGGACTCTCAAAAGCATGGGACACACTTAGCTACGATAAGTGCTGTGTGTTCATTGTGTGTGTGTGTGTGTGTGTGTGTGTGTGTGTGTGTGTGTGTGTGTGTGCATGAGCGCAATATAGAGGGCAGGCAGAGTGGGGTGAAGTTGTTGCCAACTTCTTTCGGCATGGCTTCAACACAAGGAGAAATCTCTCTGTATAATCTTCAAACACTTAACAACTGATATGATGGGGAAAGAAGGAGAGAGGGAAGGACAGACAGACTTTCAAGATTAGATGAGAAATGCAGATGAAAGGAAGAGATGAGGATGCGGGAGGAAGGAGACTACAGTGGACTGATAGAAGAAAACACAAGGCCAACAAATATTCTGGTCTCAAAAGATTTAACAGGACGGCCAGCGCTACATTATAAACCAGTAACTTTTTTTGTTTGGAAAATGATGAAATTCCTGTTCATAGCTTGATCTTTAGCATGTTACAAGTGGATTTTACTTTTGTTTAACAAATAGAAAGAAAGAAAAAATAACAAAATGTCTTCCATACCATTCATTAAATGCCCTTTTCCCAATTTTCTTCCATCTTTCTCCAGGATGAGGTCTGAGGAGTGGGAGGTCTGTTTTTCCGCTGCTCTTCTAATTAGATCAAACTTAAAGTAAGTGACTGTTGTCTGACCTCCCAGCACGGTGGAGTTTAACTCAAATCCCAAAGCAGCTAGAAGGGAAGATAACAGTGTGTGGCATAAAAAACTGCACAAACAAGCCTAGAGAACAGACTATACCAAAATCCATGGAGAAAAAAAGGGAATATACTGTATGAGAGAAAGAGCTACAGAAACTCACCGTGGATTTGAGATAAAGATGTGCACAACTTGTTAACCTAACAAGTTGTGAAGAAAGCTATGTAATTTAACACTTTAGTAAAAGGCTCATCCTCAGTTCACATCCTTGATTTTTACAACTAAATAAAGTGTTTTAAATAATACATCCATCCATCTTCCTAACCACTTGAGGGTCCTAAGGTACATCTTAGACCTCTAAAGGTTCTTGTCTACATCGGATATTATGACATCAAATTTTTGCCAAGCAACCACCTACTAACAGGCCGAAAAGACCCATATATAGCATGTATGCACCTAAAACACTACACTCAATTTCACAATTAGATAGATAGATAGATAGATAGATAGATAGATAGATAGATAGATAGATAGATAGATAGATAGATAGATAGATAGATAGATAGATAGATAGATAG
>NW_024582695.1:393696-401230 GCF_018398535.1 Haplochromis burtoni | reverse complement strand
TAGATAGATAGATAGATAGATAGATAGATAGATAGATAGATAGATAGATAGATAGATAGATAGATAGATAGATAGATAGATAGATAGATAGATAGGAACCCATGATAGCGCCATTTAAATGTCATAGGCAGTTTAATGCACATTAATATTAAGTCAGTTAATTTTTCATGTGTTTCTTCCACATGATGCCTTTAAGATACTCACAAGTCACCACCTGCACGTTCGACATATCTTTATTTTCCTTCTTCTCGTCTCATCCCTGTCATGCAGATGTCAATAAAAATGTGAATGTGATACTTCAGCATCCAGCTAGCCCTGCAGTAGAGGAGCGAGGATAAATGAGCAGAGTGTTTTTGCAGCAGCAGGTAATTTCAGGTTCACTGTTTGAAACAGGTTAAAACAATTATGATAAAACTTGCTGTTTCTGTGCAGTTTGGCACACAATTTGGTGCAGTAGTTACAGACACAATGTCTTTTTTCCCTTTATCTTTAATTAAACACTCTGAACATGTTAGAAAGAGGCTCAAGAGCTGGAGATCAAACATGTTTTTCAAAGTAAGGACTGCTCAGCAAGAGGCGGCCGATAAAGAGGAAATTTAAAGTGTGCATTATCCTAATTATCTGTACATGCTGCGTTACTGATGGAATCTAATTTTTTTTATTTTTTTGCTTTGTTTGTTTTTTTATTGCTATGAAATATCTGAAAAAATTAAATATTTATGAGTTAGTTTGAAATGAGTCCATTGCATCGCTGCATCAGGTTCTCCCACCTGCTCAGCCCCACTTCACCATTTGGACCCAGTGTGTCTCAGCATCAATTCTAAGTTCATTGCTCTTCATCGCTGCTGATATTGCAGTTTCTGTGCTTACTTAACAATTTTGAAACATGCATTGGAGTCATTATCCTGCTGAAAGGATAAAGTCCACTTTAAGTCCAACTTCAGCTTTGACGTAGCCTTAATCATCTTCAAGTGCTCGGTGATAAAATGCAAAACTCAAAGTTACATCAGTGACTGCGAGCTGGCAGTGATACAGCCACAAACTCTAACATTTTAATTATCATGCTTCCTAGCTGGTCTGAGTTTTCTGGAAGAGCCCAATATTAAATATCAGCTGTATAGCAGCTGATGAAAATTAAAATAACAAGTAATAGAAACACCCTTCAAACAATGTTAAACACAAACAACCAGGTGATCTAAGCAGAGTGTAAACAAATAAATAAATAACTATTACACATAAAAGTTCTTTGAGAAATCAGTTTTTGTTTCATACGTTGTATATCGGTTAATGTCGGAGTATCGGATTTTATATAGTATCAGTCTTAAAAGTCCGATATTGATCAAGCTCAATTCTCTTGTCTGCCCACACTCATTTAATGATACTGTGACTAAACAACTCTATCTTTAAAATGCACCAAAAACCAGTGCTGATTAATCATATAAATAGGGCAATTGGCTTGTCATCCACAGCACATGACTGGGATATTTATGACTCTATAAATGCAGTCATAAATATCAAGGAGGCTGTAGCTGCAGACTTATAAGGGCGGTAACTTTGTAACTCCTACTGCTACCTGAAAAACTTTGTCAACTCCTTAACAAGCTGTCAATCTGGATCCCCATGCCATTGTCAGCGTGGGTGAAATCAATAGAGTGATGTGTTTACCGTTACAAAGCGCATATTCACATCATCATAAATTTGCTGCCATGTCAGCATCCCTGAGGGCAAAGATATTTGATATTTACTCATCCGTATGTATCTGAGGAGGTGTGAGCGACAGCGCATGGTAATAATGCACTCTGAAAAATCAACCCTTCGCTCAAGTCTCTCTCTCTCTCCAAACTGTATTTATGATTGACACGTTCTCCTGAAAGATGCTTCGGCTTGATAAGCAGCTGCTGCTCGTAATGAACCGGTTTGTAGTGCGTACAGAGAATGAGGATCTAGGTTTTAGGTGTATTAAAACACCCGAGTAGACAATTTAATCTGACAATTTCAACACTCATAAAATGTTTTTCTTTGAAGCTTCGGCGACTGAAGGTTTTTGGGGGGGGGTTTAAAAGTTTTTACTTGTGCTGATGCGACTGCCTTGTGGCACAAAGATGAGGAATAAAAAGACTTCCAGAGCCAGCAACTGCATGCATGCGTTATCTGTATATTAGTCAGGATTAAGCTGAGATGACAAAAATTTTTCCTTCAGAGCCGTGATGGCTGTGTTATTCTCCGCATGCCTCTTCAGTCTCTCAGTAGCTGAGCTTATGTTATATTTATTGTGGGGTTTTTGTGTCAGCTTATGATGGCTGACAAGAGGCAGATCAGAAATTCAATTTACTGCTGAGACATTTGGGTTAATCAACAAGAAAAAAAAACTTTCACACATATTATTCAGTCATTTATACACATGCACTTAAAAAAACAGCCAAAAATGCAAAGACAAAGAGACAAGGGGATTAGTTTGATGTTAGCCGGGCTGTTGTTAGTTTAACCGTGTACACAGACACACACACACACAAAGGGGGGAAAGGAAGCAGTTAGTAATAATGGCACTAGCTCCAAGTAAATTGTTTGAGGAGGTGTCAATGTAGCAGCATTACACACTGCAAGCGAATACACATGACAGGGCATGATCAATTCCTGCACATCATCATCCGTCAAAATCATGCCGAGCGCAGGCCGACGTTATTAGAGCATCTCTCTCTGCGGGAGCAAGCTCGACAAAGATTTTGATTTGTTCAGCGGATGGAGGCAGCAGTGGAAACGAGGAGTAAGTAGCGGCAGGCGGATAAAATGGAGAAGATGAGGCACGTAAGGGGATTAAAGACTAAAGTAAATGTCTACACGAGAATAACATCAAAATCAATTTATATTCCCATTTAGGCGTCACATTACACAGCGTTGGGCCTTCTATTCTGTGCCAATGTCAATTAAGTTAAAGGAGGAAGAGTGTGGGCTATAAGTTTTTCTCTCTCCCCACCCCAGGAATCCGATCCAGTTCGTCTACCTGGCTACAGCTGATGATGTTAAAATGCTTTGATAATGTGCCCGTGAGTATGTGTGTCTGCTGCAATCTTTGCATAAACCTCCGCTGTTCCCGAGGCTAAAGCTGAGGCTTTGCCGAGAGACAGAGGGAAGGAGACATGAACGTTTACTGAGAGACAAGAACTGAGGAGACAGGAGGAGAAAGAGAGAGGGTGGGTGAAAGGAGGGATGCTCCACGAGGGAGACAGCGGAAAACGGGGATAGCGCGAGAGGCAAGTCAGAAGAAAACTTGATATGCACGGCGAGCCGAAAACTGTGCGGCACAAACAAAAACTTCCACTACTTTGGAACAGATGTCATTGGGGAGAGCCTGCAAGAAGAGGGAGATGAGAGAGAGAGGCAAAAAAAGAAAGAGAAATAAAGTCATAGAATAAGTGAATAGCTCTATTTCTCCCAGTCCCGCATATTCATCCAAATCGATCCCCTCTGAGCAGTGAGAAGCCATTTCTCATCTGGACGACAGCTGAATCTGGCTATTAGAATAAAACACACCTACACACACACACACACACACACACACACACATATATATATATATATATATATATATGTATCCACTTCAGTGTTTTTATATTAACAATCAAAGTCAGACACAAGCACAACACTAAGAGTGCTAACAAGCAAGCTGTTATTACAGGAAACTCAATGAGGACGGTCTTAGTGTGGCAATAAGAAAAGTTCCTTTTGATGCCATTACTAAACACACACACAGGCGCGTAACCAATTACAGAGACACAAAAGCAAATCAATTTGTGTGCATGATATTGATAAAGTACAAGCGTATAAAGACACACACACACTATCTGTGCAGAGGTGTGCTACTGTGCAGCAGAGCCTGCATGTGGTTCAGCAGGCTGAAGATGCTCTAGTTAAATGGCAGTGTGATTTAAGGCACACAAAAACAAATGGCTCCACGCAGTAATTGGACAAACTCATAAATGATATAAAATGTTATTTTTATTCACTTGTTTTCCCTCTCCTTTCCTTCCCTCCCACTTCTATTTGCTATTTGACACAACCAGACAGCAACAAACATCAGACAGCCCGTGTGCGTGTGTTTGCGCGCGCCCCGGGCGTGCGTACGTATGTGTGCAATTATACCGCCTGAGGGGAGACAACAACAGGGATGGATGAATAATGTCCTTTGATCACAGCAACACCACACACACACACAAATCTACTACAACAATGCTGGCATTTACATCATGTGTGTGCGTGTGGCCAGTTGGTTTGAAAAAATGCATAAATAAACTAAAACAAACAAAACTAAATTTAAAAAAGGAAGAAAAAAAAGACAAATTTCCAGGAGTACACTTGTGTACATCTGTAGTAGAGGAGAATACTTTAGTAAATTAATGATTAGAAAATACTGTTCGGGTCCTCGGGTCCATCGACAAAATTTCATCATTATGGATCAATAAATTACAAAAATACACTCGCAGCATATACTGCAGTGGATACTGTGCGTGCGTCACTGCCTAATTAGTTGAATGGAAACATTGGGTAACAGTTGCTGATGGTTTTTCTTTTTAACATCTACGCTGCACAGTCAGAGCCAACTATGTGAACTGGGAGGGGCAGGGTATTCTTTCAGACACATATGATTGGACTTAAAGATGATCGATGACGAAAAAAAGGCCGAGATAATGGGCAAGATTAACAACAGAAATGTCGTCTTCTCTAAGCTAGCTAAACTAAATACAACTACAATTACCTCACAGTTGTTACAGCTTTGTGGGCATTTATTTATGCACAGCTCTCTTAAGGTCCCACCACATTTGAGTCAGGTTGAAGTCTGGACACTTTGATTCTTTTCTTTCTCAATCGTTTTGTTGTAGATTTGCTGTTGCTCTGGGGATCACTGTCTTGTTCTGTGACCGAGTTTTAGCCACGTTTTAGCTGTCGGACAGATGTCCTCATATTTGACTCTAGATTACTTTGATAACCAGAGAAGATCATGGTCAACTGAGTCACTGCAAAGTGCCCCAACCATCACCCCTACACATCCACAAAGTTACCACAAGATCATGGACATATGATCTCCACCTTAGTTTTGTCCTTCTGAAAGAGATTGTTCCAGAAGTCTTGTGGTTTGTCCAGCTTAGCTGTGCTGCCATGCAAGGGGCTTACACCAGGCAGGATGTCCAAACGAGTTATACTGGTTCAGTCTTTTTTTTGTTTTGGTCTTTTTCTTGGCTTTGTGTTGTCACACACATAAATGCTCCAAACCAGCAAACTGACAAAACTTTTGCCTTTCATATAGGTGTTCATACTTCCTTATGATCAATTATTCAGTAGAATAATTTGAGTAGAAGCGGCTGTCTGCTACTTCCCTTATTAATTTCTATAGAAGCTGTAAGGATGTGCTTAGTATTTCACAAATTGCCTCTGTATATTGGCTTCGTCTTGTTTGAATAAACGACAGTGTAATATGTTATGTGTTGCTGTTGCATTTAACTTATTTTGAAACCTTTTAAAATTAGGACCAGATTTTTTCTTTTCAAGTCCTGAAATGTAAAACCTAAAGCCTCAAATAACTATTCAATTTGCAATTTAAAACTACACTTATTCAGACAGGTAACACAGCCTTTGTAGAGAAACAATAATATTAATAATATTAACAGGTGGACACTAAGGTTTACCTTCAGCATTTGAATATATAGCAAAACATTTATGGACATAATCTGTTTATTTGTTTGTCACTTATGGGGTTAAATAGTGGTTAAAAAAAAAGCTGTAAACCTTTGACCTTTTGGATATATTCTGGATATATATTTTCATATATTTTAACTTAACTTTAAAGCACCTTTTTAAACGGCATTGTTATTTTAGGTAACACTGTTTTTATTTTGATGTATTTTAACTTTCACAATTTTATCATGCTCCTTTCTTTTGTGGAATTTTCTTCCCATTGAATGATTTTTCTCTCGTCATTTTATATTTTATTCGCCTGGGCTATGCCACTTTATTCACGCTCTTTTTGTGTAAGTTGTGTTTTCAGTGAAAAATGCAGACCTGATTTTAACTCAGTATCCCAAAGAGAATCAGTTAAACTTGTTTTTGTTTTAATAATGTGGCAATAATGAATTGGAAGCCGACTAAGAACCTCTAACAGCTTTGTTGTGCAGCTAAAATTGTAAATGACTTCCATTCAAAGCTCTTTACAGCAACTAGTCAGTTGTTTCTGGGTTTTTTTGGATGCTTTTGTTTTTGTACTTCAGTGTCATATGGACAAGAGAAGCCAGGAATCGATCCAAAAACACTGCAATTATGTGTCTGTCTCCAGAGCCACCGCTACCCGACAGTGATGTCAGAAGCCAGATACGTAACTCGCCACTGATTGGCTCGAGAAAAACAAGAGAAAACAACTCTCAGCCCAGTTTCACTAACCTTAAGACACCATGCCAGATTTAATTTCATTGGATTACCAGGCCTCTTGTTCACACAGGTGGTCATAGGTACAGTCAGTCTAGAGCCAACAGCTGCCTCTTTTCAGTCTGAATGGGGGCTTTCAAACCAGCTTTTTATTTAACTGAGGGTGATTGAAGGCTAATCTGAGAGTCTCAGCCTTATTCCTGAACGCATGTAGAATAGGAAATACGTGCTTCACTGCGCAGCAGGCACAATGTTCATTCATTTGTTTAAATTGCTTAAATATTAATTAATCAACCCGTGTAAATGAAGTGACAACTGCTCTAGGGATGAATGCTTACGTGAAAGCTGTGTGTGTGCATGCGTGCGTGCGTGTGTGTGTGTGTAAAGGAAGGCCTTCCTCTGTGTCCAGAGGAAGGCCATGACTTATGAGGAACAATATAGACGGCACACACACACACACAAATTTTCTGACTCTTTGAACACTGTCTGTTTAATTAAGAAGTAAAGTGTCTTTTCTTCAAGAAGCAAAACAGGGAAGGACATCTCCCATCACTGCTAACACATCTGGTGCATACAGACCATGGTTTAATTCATGTGGCATGCTCTACAAATGAAAAACAGGAAAGAAAAAAGCAAAGAAAGCAGCTGAAGCAACAGAAGACATCAGACGGCTCAGACTCGATGCGACAGCTTAGAGTCAGGACAGACAAGACTCGGGAATACACAGTTAAGGCTTCGTGACCAACACAATCCAGCTGCTATTATTGAGTCCAGTCAATGAGTTAGGTCAGACATCTAGTCAAACACTTAAAACTGGTAAAGGAACAACAAAGTATGTGACACTAAAACGCCGCAAATTTAGTAAAAAAAACTTGGGCTCTGACATTTTTATCTAAGTTTGCTAGGGTGCTACAGTCAAGCTTAGTTGCTTAGATTGCAGCAGGGGAAGACGTTTCTTTCCTTAATCAATAATGTATTCATTTCGATACAGGCAAGTCTGCATTATTCAACAAAGGCTGTGGAATGTATGGGAGGGAGCAGAGGTGTGGACTCGAGTCACATGACTTGGACTCGAGTCAGACTCGAGTCATTAATTTTATGACTTTAGACTTGACTTGAA
>NW_024582695.1:385384-392776 GCF_018398535.1 Haplochromis burtoni | reverse complement strand
ATTATAAATATGCATATAAATATGCTACGATGAGATAGCTGACTTCATCTAACTAGCAAATGTTGTCCAGGCTACGTTGGTGATGCAGTTTTTTTAATGTATAATATATTTTTGTCATGCGATTTTAAAGCCGGTCCTACAACCGCATCCAAGAATAACATGCAGCTTATCTCAGAACTGTCGGTGAAAATTATTCTTGGAGCTAGGTTTAATTGAGCTGCATTTTAAAGAGGTGCAATTTCACAATTTGTGTATATTTTCTACGTTCACTATTTTGTCATGTGTTGAGAAAAACACAGATTTAAAAATTACATGGTCTAATATTCACATTTAGCATAACTGCAACATTATTTTTTCGTTTTTTTTAAAGACTCGAAAGGACTTGAAATTCAAAATTTCAGACTTGTGACTTTACTCGGACTTTTACACCAGTGACTTGAGACTCGACTCTGACTTGCCTGACATTACTTGAGACTTGACTTGTGACTTGAGGATAAAGACTTGAGACTTACTTGAGACTTGCAAAACAATGACTTGGTCCCACCTCTGGGAGGGAGTACCACAAGGCGTGGAGATACTGCAACATTCATCTAATTAACAAGCAAGAAAGACAGACAGCAGGATGGAGCGATGGGATAAAGGGTCGAGGGACAACACGTGGAGAAAGCAGTAAATGGAAACAATGAATACAAGGAAAGTGAGAGCGCAATGAAATGTATACATGTTTGTTTTGGGTCTTTCGTGCCCCGAAACAAACATGTATACGAAGATGTTTGTTTGATTTAAGTTAAGAAAATTATTTAAACTTAAGCTTTGTACAGTTTAGTATGGCAGCCCATTTCCTCCACTAAAAAAAAAAAAAAAAAAAAAAAAAGGCTCCATAACTTGAAATTTCGACTTATTTTCTCATAATTTTGACTTATTTTCGCAAAATTTCGACTTATTAACTCAAAATTTTGAGAAAAGTTAGCGCTGCCAATCAGTAATCTAAGTGAATGACGTCATTTCCTTGTTACCTGGAAGCTGAAGCCCTCAGGTACAAATGCTAAGCTACCGGTATTACATCCAGTCATGAATGCACAGATTGCTGAGTGTTTTCAGCGTGGCTTCAAAAATGATGAAATCCTTGTGTTAATAGCTGAATCAGATGGCGTTACTATCAGCAAACGTACTCGCAAAAGTGCCAATTTGTTGCGATCCGGTTTTGAGTGCATGTTACTCTGCGTTATATGCTTCCGGGTAACAAGAAAGTGACCTCATTCACGTAGATTACTGATTGGCAGAGCTAATTCATTAATAAGTCGAAATTTCAAGAAAATAACTCGAAATTTCGAGTTATGGATACTTGTTTTTTGTTTTTGTTTTTTTTGTGGCGGAAGCAGGCTTCCATAGTTTAGTTATTTAACTGTCTCTGAGTTTATCCGTTTCTGGGTCAGGGTGTCTTGTTTGTTGTCGTTAGGTTCCTTTTGTGTCTTTGTTTCTCTCTCTGTCTCTCTGTTTGTTTATGTGTGGGTCTATGTGCTAACAGCGCAGTGACTGTTCAGAGGCGGGGATGTCTTGGTCCCCGCCCTCCAGCTTGGCACACCTGCGACAATCAACTCACCTGCTTCTCGTCTGGTGATTAGTCGGCTCCCTTCAGATACGGAGGACATTCCTTATTCAGCACTTGAGCCACAAATCAGTCTCAGTAGATACTCATCTCGGTTCTGTAAGTCTGATCACATGCCCGCCTCTCACCATTCTCTCTTCTGTCCAGGAGTCTGTCCTGTTTTCCTCGATGATGATTTGTGAGTGTGAGTTGGAGAGAGAAGTCTGTTTCGCTATTAAGCCGAAGGACAGAGTAGAACCCACTGGACCATCGGCTTGGATACTTTGCATAGAGACTGTAAATGATCCCTTTTTTTGCATCACTGTAAATAAACTCAGCAAACTACAATCTGAGTCTGCGTTTTGAGTCCTGCCTGCTCTCTGAGTATTACAGGGGGAAACTCTTAGATGGTATTCTCCAGAGGCTAACGTGGAAATGTCTTTGACTGGGAGTCAACAGCACCAAGAGATTTAGCCTCAAGGCAAACGAAACATACACGCACGAGGTAAAGTGCACGCAAAGGCATTAAAGCATGTAACGTATACGCAGGGAATTTTCACACACATCATACAAGCGCGGAGGCGTAATCGTGAACAGACAAACATACTGAGGGTCTTACAAGGCATAATCATTGGAGGCGAGCTTCACCTCATATTTCACATGAGGATTAGCAGAAATCTGCTTGGAAGAAGGCGGCACGGAGGCTCGGCTACTCACTAAGGTAGCCAAATAAACCTTTAACTACAGAGGGTGAGACATTATATAACATTTGCAATGAAATGAGAGGAAACCACAGAGGCAAAGTCTGTAAGGGTCTTCATCGTATATTAAATTATGCCACTTAACATGTGTTAAAGTGCACAGAAAACCATTTCTGATCAAACTTCAAGCCTGAATTTCCTATTAAACACAATGAGAAATTTTTTTAAACCAGTCCAACCACTTCTATAACAATTTATAGCTCTGCACACCAAAAATATACATAAAAAAGTATTGAGAGTAACAAAGAATTTTATGAATTTTAACTATGTTTTTTTGGAATGTAGTGACTGAGTTGAAAATGTATTATATTATATAAGTCACAAGGTTTTCACTCAAAAGGAACATACAGTCCATCATATCTAATGTATAAGGACTATTTACATCTTGAATGAGCACTATGTAGGTTTAAATTACACAAAAGGTGCAAGGCAAAGCAAAGAGAAGACAAAGTGCTGTGATGAGCACTTTAAAGTGGAATATTTTCTCCTAATATGATGTGTATACTAGAGACCACTTTTACGTGGTCTTGGTTTTGACTTGGTCTCAGCGGACTTCGGTCTTGGTCTTGTCTTGGTCTCGTTGTGTTGGTCTTGCTGTCTCAGATCAACAGTATCCATGACACACAACGTAACGTTCGATAATGTGTCATGCGCAAAAGCATCAGCTCTAAGAGCCGTGCTTACAGAGTGCTTTGGAGTGAATCAGAAGAATCGACTCCGATTGAGCGAGAGCCGGCTCCTCACTTAATTTCCTTTCGCTGCTCAGCTCTCACACAGTGGCCCAGCTATGGTATTGTCTTGGTCTTGGTTTAAGCGATCTTGACTACAAGTCTAGTGTATACTTCTATTAGCAGTGTTGTGGAGACACAAATCTATTTACACAATCAAAATGTAGAGAACTGTCCCCGTAGCAAAAATAATTGCAGTTTGGTGTTAAGAGTTGGTTTAAGTCTAGCCTAAGGTTAAGTCTAGTTTAAGGTAGAGTTACTAGCAGGCCTAGATACCACTTGGTATATGCCTTGCTAACACTGATTACCAGGAAAAATTTGTGTTCCCCAACCGGTCGAAGGGTTTGCTGTAGGTTGGTGACAGTCACTGTGAAATCATTTGCTAAAGTTCCCATCGTACAGACCTAAAGACTGATCAGTGGGTGTGAGGAAAATTTGTGTATTCACAAACTGTTTGCCAAATGGTTTGTGAAGG
The DNA here is from genome assembly GCF_018398535.1 of Haplochromis burtoni. Classification (NCBI taxonomy): domain Eukaryota; kingdom Metazoa; phylum Chordata; class Actinopteri; order Cichliformes; family Cichlidae; genus Haplochromis; species Haplochromis burtoni. The sequence continues at coordinate 389,224 of NW_024582695.1, read as the reverse complement.
TTGCTAAAAATTGTTAAAAAAACCAGTGGCAAAGAGGTTTGCAGTGCTGCACCAAAAACCTTGTGATTTTATCAGTCACTTGCACATTGCTGCTTGTCACTCATAGTTTGTATGGAAATATTAATGTTGGCCTAGCAACTGGTGGTTGCCAACCTGTCTCTAGACCTGTGTGACTGAGGCCTTAAGCAGGGAGTAGTTACAGTTTGGGTTTGAGTAAAAATACAGAAAAAAATTGTAAGTCAATGTAATGTCCTGTGACCCTGAAGGAAGCACATCTAAGTCTGTGTGTGTGTGTGTGTGTGTGTGTGTGTGTGTGTGTGTGTGTGTGTTACTGAAATAGGTGGAGTGTGGCTGGTGCCAATCAGGACATTCAGTAATTCCCTTCCACTCAACATCACCTCTGGTCAAAAAGAGGGATTATCTCTTACCCCTTCATTTCTCCGCATCCCCTCTCCACCTACTCTATTCCAGCTCACACCTCCTCCCTCCTCCTCAGCCCTCTCCTGCAGCACTTATCTGCTTCTCTCCATCCCTCCTATCTCTTAGAACTGTGCCACATCTAGCATTACAGGATCAATAAACCATTACCGCAGTACCTTTAAGACATTTGTATATTTACTGTAAATAAACAAGATAATCTCTGAGAGGTTCTACAGTCTTAACCAAACTGCATGTTTTATTGTGGACCACAGGGTCAGATTTGGTGGAAAATCTGTTGAACTACTTTAGAGGACGATAGCTTAATGGCATAAAACATGAAGATTGACGCTTTTCCTTTAAGGGCAAATGGACCAAAAGATTTAAGATTTTCTTGAACAAGAGGATCTTGAAAAGAGAGAAATGTTTACAGAAAAGTGGTAGAAAAGACTTAAGACACACTCCAGCTATTAGGATGGGGAAGGAAATGAAAGAATTCAGAGGAAGTGTAGCTGTAATCTTGAGTAACATTAGCACTAATGACACGAGCATAACAGTTTCATTGGTTTACAGCAATTATACCAAGGCACTGCATCACAGATTAGCTAACAGTGGCATGCGGATGTTCAAAAATATATCTAACACCATAAAGCTGGTCAGGCTTTCATCAAAGTCACTGACAGCAGTATGAGAGGTCAAACACACTCAGACTTAAGGAAACACCAGCAAACAGAAAATGTCAAAACCATACAAAACACAACAAACACAGTGGAAGTTATATTAAAAAAATGGAAGTTGAAACCTCAGAAAACACAATGTAAGTATCTTTGGGGAGACAATAATGTGATCTAACAACAACTAAAGTGACAGAAGCTAAAATAAGTGAAAGATTGCACTGAGACACACTTAAAATAAGCAGTGGATTCATCAGTGTTGTCAGGTAGAAAAAGATGCAGGTCGTGTGTTTTAAATGCATGATTCATATAATACTGTAGGTACTTGTTTGGTATTGGACACTTACTGGAAGCTTGTCATGTCCGCAGCTGTTCCGTCACGTTATTGTCTCCCCAAAACACTTCTGGCATGTTTTGTAAAAGGTTTTTTTGTGAGTTATGATGGCATTTTTTCTGTTTCCGTTGTGTTTTATGACACTTTCATTGTGTTTGTGTGCTTTTTGCAGCTTTTTTTTTCTAGTTCCTGTCTCCTTGAGTAACAGTATGCTTCACCTCTCAGAGCCACCGCTCCAGATACGTCCAGAGACAGATCACTCTCTGCCTTCCTCAGCCAACATCTGTGCATGACCAAATGTACATATTTAGACATGTTTTCTCTGGATATGTTGTGTTTGTTTGGTGATCAAGAAGGAGCGAGGACTGCTGTAATACCCAGTGAGATCAGTGCATGGACAACCAGTGCATTAAAACACAGAATGGCATCATTATTGTAACACACTGAACAGAGGAGCAGTTTTCCTCCATTATCTGCAGTGATGAACCTTAAATTCTATGATTGTGGCAGGTTATTGTATCAATGTTGCTCGACATCACTACGTACGTTTTGTTTATTACTACGCACATGTGCATTTCTGTCCTCTTTTCTGGTTCTGATTCTTCTAAACTAATGAAGGTGGTAATATATATTTATAAATGACGTTCAGTTCTACTCAACAAGCTCCCAATTACTGAGCTACAGTACAGGGAAGAATTTGTTTTGGACAAAACCGTTGTTGCTCACCTGGATGATGCAATATAGGTTTTCACTTGTATCATAAAGCATTGCTATCTTAAAGGTGTCCTTTAACAGTTTAATATGATGAAATTATTATCTCCACATAACAATTCTCATCTTGCCCCGCTCCCTCTGTTACAATCTGGCAAATATGACAAATTCCAGGAGCTAAGCACTGACACATGAAACCACACAATCATGCGCTGTTCATCTGCTTCTATTCAGGGTTCGATGAGACTGGCTTTGCTTATTCAAATGAGGGGACCAATCAAGACTCCAGCACCATGTCTGAGGGAATCCTGCACAATGAATGGAGATTTCCCAGATTAGAGCACACCGCACCACGCAGTCAGTGTTAGCCAGGCTACGGCAACACCCACTCGTTTCACATTTCCTTCTCTCGCTCTCTCTCCTCGCCTTTCTCTTGTTTAGTCACTACATCCCTCATTCTGTCCTTTCTCCTGTTCTTTTTAAATACTTTCTCCTTCCAAACCAGTCCTCCAACACTTTTCTGCAGATACTTACCTCATCCTCCTACCTTGTTTTCGCTCCTCCACACGTCTTTCTACCATCTACACCCTGGCTCTGCAGCTTCTTTTTCGAGATACCAACTGATGATATTATGTGAGGTGCAGCTATTTGGTGAGAACTCCCTTCACTCAGCGAGAGTTTGATTTCACGAGTTGTTGACGGTTATAACAGTAAAATACCCGAAAGCCGCAACTTTTGGCAAATCACATAAAGCCAAGCAATTTAACCATCAGTCTTTTCTCATATACTTTGCTCACTATTGCGTCCATCCATCAACAACAACATCTTTCCGTTCACTCTACATCCTGGCTTTCATTCATCAGTTTATTTCTCCATACCTTGTCAGCCATGATCATGGACGACCCTCCATGAATGCCCAAGATTGGTATGAGCGTCTGCGAGGAAATAAAATCCAAAATCTGGGCGATGGCCTCTTGGTCAGTGCCGTCCCCGAACACCACGCCGTGGATCTTGGTTCCTGACATCAGGTCGCACATGTGGGTGATGATGCTTTTTGGATCAGTCTCATTGACCAGCAGTGTGACCACGTTGACATCGATGGGGTCTTCTTTGCTCCACAGCGCTCGGATGTCCCGGTCTGAGATGTAGCGCGTGCGTCCCAGGATCACTGCAATGTTCAGGACCGGCACTTTTTCTGAGCCACCAGTTCGCTGCTTTTGAGCCGCCACGGGATCGGCTATCATGGTCAACGCCACCAGGAGAGCCAGGGAGAGCAGTGTGCTATTACTTCCGCCGTTACAGCTGCGATTGCTGCCCCTTCTACTCCTCCTCTTACTTCTTTTGCTGCTGAGGGACATACTGCCAAACCACTTCATCCCCTACATGAAAGGAAGTTGAGGGGTGAAAGAGACGGATGAAGACAGATCAAAGCGTGAATGAGATTGGAGAGAGAAAGAGGTGTGGAACGATGAGGGAGAGAAAAAGCACAGATATGTTGTTAATGCACAGCTCTTAAAACCCACACGTTCAGGTAGGAACTTTCTTTTTCGTCTTCATTTCTCCTTAGTAACTTTGTTAAACACAAACCCTGCGAGGTGGGAGATGGCCTTGTGAGGAAGTTGTGGAGGGGTGAAAGAAAAAGAAGATGACTAACAAGTATAAACTTTATGGTCACGACTGCAAGAATCAGATGATTCAGGAGCA
>NW_024582695.1:347560-373567 GCF_018398535.1 Haplochromis burtoni | reverse complement strand
AAAGTTTCAGTCAAGTCTAGTAATATTGTTTATATCAACATAAAAGTATCAGGTCATATCAAGTGACTCAATTTGGATTCTATAAAGCCAAATATTTTGGATGTGACAATTGGACATCATTTTTTTTAATTTGAATAGGGTTATTCTTTTTACAGTGCAGCTAGAGGAACAGGCTATCACTCAGCAACCAGGTGTTGCCAAAATACTGGACCCACCTATGCTTACATTAGCTTAACTTGTGGTATAGCAGTTAACACATTTGCCTTATTCAGTAAAGATCTCTGGTTCATATCTGGGAGGACACTAATCCACCTAGTGTGACCCTAACTCCAGTCCCAAGCATGGATTAATGGGAGGGTCGTATCAAGATAGGCATTCGATGTAAAGTTTGTGCCAAATCAAGTGCTGGAAAATGAGACAGCAGCTGAAAGTACCTTCTGCTTACTTAGCTTTTTCTCACAGTGGGTTCCAGATTTACTGACATCATTACAAAGAAGCCAACAATGTTTTTGCAATTTGTTTTTACCTAAAATCATCCATCCATTTTCTTCTGCTTATCAAACCCAGCTATTATTTGGTGAGACGCTAGGTCCACCCTAGACGCCACCATGCCCAACACTTCGTGATGCTGAAAAACTAGTTTGTGATTTTTTTACGTGGACTGCCATAATCCATTATAATCAGGTTGTTCTTAAATTACCATAAGAAGCCTTCACTGGATCCAAAATTCTACAGCGAAAGCAATAACTGGAACTAGAAAAAGTGAGCACATGTCTCCCATATTAGCTTCTCTTCACTGACTCCCTGTTTAATCCAAAATTGACTTTTCTAAATTTAAATCTCCTGTAAAACCAGCTCCCAGTTTGGATTCAAGACGCAGACACTCTCTCTACTCTTAAGATTAGACTTAAAACGTTCCTCAGTTTGGCCTGGATCACGTTACCCTGAACCATCTCTTAGTTATCCTGCAATAGGCCTCGGCTCCTAAGAGGACATGACGCTCCATCCCTGCCCACATTGTTTTTTATCATTCCATTAATCCAACTGCTAAGCGCTCTTTTGAAATCCTATAGATCAATAAGCATTGAAACCTTATATCAAGTCAACTTTTTTGCATTACAAGTTTGATTAATTTTATGGTAAATATTAAAATATCTTATTTTAATAAACATACACAAACGTTTTGATGCATGCTCAATCATCCAGGTAGGTAAATCCCAAAAACTTTTTGGGCATTTTCTTTCTACTTCTTTCTAGAAGACATTGAAAAAAATCTATAAAAGTTAAACAGTGTATGAAACTATTGGGTGCAAAGGTCACACCCAGGTTTTCATTAAATGCCTCACTGAACTGACGCGCTTTTCCAAAATACTCAAGTTGTATGGAAACCCATCAAAAAACCTAATGTTGCTAACACAGATACACTCACAAAGAGATTAGTTTGTACCCCATAGGTAAATATGAAGCAAACTAAATAAAGCTAAGAAAAAAAAAGCAGACCAATACAAAAGGGCGAGTCTTGCAAATAGCATGGGACGCTACACAGCGCATGCCTCTGACGGAGGGGCAGAAGTACGGCGATCGAGGGCACCTCGCTGAAAACAAATGTTTGTGTGTGCCAACGTGACTAACAGGTTAGACGGTGATCACAGCTACTCTGCACAAATCGAACAGAAAAGCGAAGCGACATCATCGCTTCTACGCAACCCCTCCCCCGTGGAGAGAGCACTCACGGCCTCCTTGAAAAGCCAGTGCTCAGCGAACATAAAACATCATCAGGCATTCTAAGACTTATGAGCAGGTGTGCTGAACAGTAGAGCGTGAGCGAGCTCAGAAAGGCATGAAACATATGGTCACATAATGCGTCCATGTGTATTGTTGACGATTTATGGATTCACTGACAGGCCCTTACGTTTTTGCATGGGTGCGGAGACCGCTGGTGCATAACTGATTCACAGGAGCTGTTGTTCAGCGTGCTGTTGTCAGAGGCAGCACAGCTTCGTGAGGTCACACTCTTACCATTAACATTAAAGACAAAATAGCATAGAAAGCAATCAACAGGGTGGCAAAAGCTTCCATGGACAGACAGCAGAACAGAGTGACTCATGTCTCTTTGTCACTTTTCTTACTTAACAAGTTGTTTCAGAAAATATTAAAAGATTTTAATGAAAGAAGCTGAAAGGCCTGGGCCACAGGCCAAGGAAGAAGCAATCTGCTTTTTGTTCAGACTGTAAAGAGTTTGGGAACCTCAAACATCCGATCCTCCCCATCAACTAGTGCACATACTTACATCGCATGCTTGAATCCCTCTGAAGGCTGCAGGGGCGAGCACAGCTCTCTATTCACCAGCCGTGTGGCGTGCAGTTTCTTTCTCAAGTGCCTTCAGTGGCCCTTTCTGTTGTTTTTGTCATAAACATTGTGGCCTTTCAGCCTAAGAAGTGCAATGAAATGCTTTTTATTTTCTGACTTTTTTTGTTGTTGTTTATGACCGCTCAACACAAACTGCTTGAAACACAGAGAAAGATTGTTCTCCACTGTCTATTTTAAAGTATAATGATAGTTTCAGATTACTTTCTGTAGGCTAGAATTTGTCATACCTTGTGATTTTGTAATGAAATTGAGACTCCAAAGGACGGGCTCTAATGTGAGCTGAATAATGCATGCGGGCTCAACTGTGTCATCCTGTGTTTTTAAAACAAGCAGAGGAATGCTTGCCCCCCCACCCACCCATCTCTTGCCCAACTAAGCAGAAACACTGAGAGAAGAGACCGGAGAATGAATCATCCAAAATCTCAGTCCATTCACTGCAGAGAGCGCGCTGATGCCTAATGGATTCCTAGTGTCTCTGTCAAGAAGTCGTCATATTCCTTTGTCAAAAAGCCTCAGGATTACATGCAGGCTTGCCCTGGCAGCTTGTGAAGTAATTGAATTCTATGGGACTGGCTTTTGTTTGAATTCAGGCTTTAAATGCATCATACATTACTTGGAGCGATCATCTCCATCCTGCTTCACTAGCCGAGAGACAACATAATCACAAAGTCCTTTTTAATGTTGGCCACTTCCAAGCACACATTCCACTCAATAGTCACATCCATCCATCCATCCATTCGCTTCTGCTTATCCTTTTCAGAGTCGCAGGGGGTGCTGGAGCCTATCCCAGCTGTCATAGGGCGAGAGACAGGGTACACCCTGGACAGGTCGCCAGTCTGTCGCAGGGTTAAGACACAGAGACAGACCACCATTCGCACCCACATTCACTCCTTTGGGCAATTGGGATTAATCAATTAACCTATCCCCACAAGCTAGATGTCTTTGCACGGTGGGAGGGAACCCATGCAAACACGGGGAGAACATGCAAACTCCACACAGAAGACCTGATGGTGGAATTGAACTCAGGACCTTCTTGCTGTGCAGCAACAGTGCTAACCACCGTACCACCATGCCACCGTGTTGCTCGATAGTCACAGTTTGATCCCATTAGCAAAAGCTTCTATTCCATCATTTAGTTGTTTGTTATTATTATTCATTTTTGCTCTCTTTTCTCCTTCCTCCGCTCGCCTGGTTCTGCCAGGGTTTCTTCCTGTTAAAAGGGAGTTTTTCCTTCCCACTGTCAACAAGTGCTTGCTCATAGAACTCATCTGATTATTGGATTTTTTCTGTTTTCTCTGTACTATTGTAGGGTCTTTATAATATAAAACACCATGAGGCAAGTGTTTTTGTGATTATTAAAAGTATTTCTTTCAATTCAGTATTGAATTGAACTGAACTGAATTTTGTTTGTGTAACATTACCTGTGGAGCAGATTACATATACAGTTTTTCAGAAGAGAACTTGAGCAGAATCTGTTAAAGAACAGCATTCCAGTCTTAAGTTTCACCATTTAGAGGCCTTATGAAGCCCACACAGTCTGGAAAGTCTCCACGGAGCTTTGGTGGACATGCTCTTAACTAAAACAACACTGTTCTATAAATGTGCACTGTGCAGGCATGAATATTAGTATTTGTTTGTTAGTATTTGTTTCTCGTGTTCTCTTTAGATGATGCACACACACATAAAACAAAACAGCTAGCAAGCTGTTAGACAATTTCATGAGATGCAGCATCTGTCGTGGAAAATGATTTAGGGAAAGTGCGCACACGCAGCCTTTGCTCTGAGTAGCCACAGCGACGGGACTCAGCACAAACCAGTTTCATAAAAAAGGGTCAAAATGGCACCAATTTGGTGTAATATGGTATTTATAGAAACAGGCGAGTCGGGATGACAAGATTATGTTTCAGTTCCAATTGGTGCCGTGGAAATCTGACAAACAAAAGAGTGTTGTGGTCTTTTTGGTTTTTTCGTTTCCTTGTCACAACTCTGCAGCAGTACAGGGATATTTTGGGGCGATGAGAAAAGCAGTAGAGGATAAAAAAAATAGAGGAAGTAAAGCAAAGCAGGCAGAAAAAAAGTGGTATAATAAAAGAGGGCGAGAAATACAGAAAGAAAGGGAGAGAGAGAGAGCACCCCCAGCCAAATCGTATTGGGCAGTTTGTCGTCACACAAAGGCTACCGTTTCTTGGCACCACAACCGTAAATGATGTTTGGCAGGCGCATCCATACTACTGGCTAGTGTTCACACATGCACACATACACACACACAGACTGCTATTTCCTCACGAGCATGAGGCACAAAACAGATCCTCCCTGTGCGTGCGCGCATTCATTTCAATTCTTCACTCTTGGTGATCCGTCAATAAGAAAGTGAGGCGCTTTTATAGGTATCATTTCATTTCCTGTTCTACATATTCAATCACAGGACGCTCTCCACGCAGACACTTCGGCAATAAAAAATCTCTCTCGCTAAGCCACGGCCGCAATTCCCTCGTGCTTCACGGTCACAAACCCCACATTTCCGATCCGCACGCAACTAGGTTTCACATGCATCAATAATTCAAGCTGCATTATCTTTATGTAACGGTTAATATAATTGCATGTGCCGCCGTGGCCACATTTGTTCTTTCTGCTATCTTCTACGTGGTATAAAAATTAGATTAACATAGTTTACACACTCTATGATTTATTTACACGGTCAGAGTGGTTGATACTGAGGGTGATAAGTGTGATTCTTGCTATGCCACAACCCAGGGCATGGATGTGTGGGTATGTATGTGTTACAAGAGTGTCCCAAATACTGCATGCTTTTCATTCCATCCCTCACTAGCTCATCTGTGACTTCGTTCATCACTTCATACCTTCACTTATCCATCTGTCCTCACTTTCATCTTTCATACTGCATCTTTATGCCATCTCGACCATTTGCTACCAAACTGAGCTAACTTGAGGCACTGTGTGTATTCTCAAAACCATTATTCTCCATTTGTCATTTTTCTTTAGAGTCTGACCCATATATGGGGGTGAATATATGAGCCGATATTAGCAGTTTGTTGAAATATGGTATCTGCATTTCTAAGGCAAAAATGTTTGAGTTTGTCCACCAGAGGGAACTACGAGATTCTCTCTCTTGGCGCATGTTGTTGGAACACCACAACCGCAACAAGCAGAGTGAGAAAGAGCATAAACAAACAATCCACGACTTTGCTGTCATATTACCTTTTTATGGCCTCACAAATAAATGCACATTATTTATTGGCTTCTTAAACTCAGTAAATAACATGGTTGCATTTGGATGCCCCCCCCCCCTTCTGTATTGTTTCTCTTCCTGCCCCCACTCCATACTTGTAACACTGTGCCCAATTACACAAAGAATAATTCAACGATAGCTAAATACTAAAATAATTCTGCTTCGTTTTCCCTTTCTCTCCCCCTGCACAATTGTTCTCCTATTATTTTGCAACTAATTTCATTCATTCCCCAGGTTCTCTATCCCTCTGTCCTTTTCTATTTCAAGAGTTTCATTCTAAAATGAGATTCTTCCATTTGAAAAAAACAGACACCAGGAGAAGGAAACTGTATGAATACCAATGTGCTGCTGAACTTATAGGTCTACTTTCCTTTGCATACGAACTAAGCATGCGAAGGAAGATTGGATACTATTTTTTCCAAAAATAAGACTGTAGTAAAGCTATTTTTCTTTCACCGGCTAATGGATTTCACCTTCTGTCATCTAACACCCGTATCAAAAAGAAGCCTCTGCTAAACACACAAAGAGTTTTAAATTCTCATGTTTATAAGAACTAATAATTAGCATGAGTGTGTAAGGAGAGGAGTCAAAAATGTGCTACCTTAAGAGACCAAGGGCCAACCTTCCAATTTGGAAACTGAAGCCAACAAAGGAATCCCCAAACTGTATTAACTCTAGTGACCACTTCAGAAATGAATTGTTCTCCACAGATGCACAGATGTTAAAATGCCAAACTTTATAGCATTAAAAAGCATGTTTACAGCCTGGTACAATTAACCATTTTGGTCCCCATTGTCAGTGTACCAAGGCAGTGATGTAGTGGTTAGCACTCCTGCCTTATAGTAAAGTGCTTTGGATTTAAAAATCCAGCCTGGGTCCTTTCTGCATGACAGACTGGATGTACCTTATGACATCTGGGAAAGGCCCCAGCCTCACAACCCTAAATTAGTCATAACAACTCCGTGGGGGAGGGGGGGTCATTTATTGTTATTATTTGCAGGAGTAAGGGGCATGACCGCTTTGATCAACAGGTGTCTCAACACAGGCACCTGAAGCCTGACTTTGAACAATCAGAGTCACTGAACAGGACCTCTCCGCTGTGTCTCTGCTGTTGATTCCCTTTTGGCTGTTTTTCGTGGAAATATCTGTGCTACATTAGCATTAGCATTCTCTGATAGCTTAGCACCCCACCCTCTTATCTACATATAGTCACTTCAGGCTCCAACAAAACAAGCGGATCCTTTAAATTGCAGAAGCTGAAAAAGTCACGGTGGTTACATATAAGGTCTACATTGTTTTTTAAAAATGCTCATTAAAATGCTGCTAAACCCAGTTCACCGAAACCTGTGGAAGTATAGTGTTTGCAAATTAGCTGACAAGATTTCAGTTTACACTGCCAAATCAGTTCTCTCTCGATGGAGACTAACAGTTGTATAATATCTTTAATGATTCTGGGGGCTGCTCTAATACCTGCCAAATAACCATAACAATGTAATCAGGGCCAATTTTTTGTTTGAGCTGAGGCGCGACAAATTAGCTGACAAGCTTGCTGACATGATGTGCCTTTTGTTAGACACAGTTCCTCAAACTTTGCTACACAATTCCCCATATTCCCCTCATATTCCTCTCCTTTGTCACCTCATTCCTCTGTCCATTTTTTTTCCAGTCATTCTCTCATCCAGTCTCTCTCAGGCCCCAGCCATCTGCTCTGTGTGCCCTGACATGTGCATGAGCGCCCGTGAGAAGCCCAGTGGAAGTAATCGTCTGTTACCACTCAGGCTTCACCGTGTTGTGTGCCCACTGCGCATACCTCTTTAGCTCCCTGCAAACCCACTGAGTGTATGGGCACAAGAGAGGTAGAGAGCGAGAGACAAAGGAAGACATGAGATTGCTTGTGTTCTCTCTTATAATGGATGTGAACACAATTGTGCACTCTCTCTGCTTCTTTGTTCTCCATGCAGGCACCTGATGCCCCAATATACACCTAGCCGCCCCCCTGTCCCCCTCATTATACCAGAATTCACATTATAGTTTGACACCTCACTCATTTACTTTTGGCTCTTTTAGTGCTAATTGCATCAGTCACTTTCTGCTTCCTGCTCTGGAGCCTGTAGTAATCCCATGTTAGTGCAGCGTCTCTCTTTCTCACTTGCAATTTCAACGTGCTGTGATCGGCACGATGGGTAAAACATCTGCAGAAGAATGCTATTTAGATCCATGAGTAGGTTCACGTGCTACTTGATCTTGCCTTGTGGCATCACAAAGAGATCCAGATCTCGTGGTGTTCCTGGTTTCGCCCAATAAGTAAGCAATCTTTTCTCCTAAACCATCCCCGAAGGCCAGAGTCAGAGGTGATTTCAGGTGTTATTCACCCGTGAAAAGCACTGATGAATCCGAAGCACACGGACACTGCTGTGCAGGAGAAATCTGCTCTGTGCTCGACTTTAAAGTTGTCAGAGGGTATCCTCTAACTGAATCACTCTCTTGCTGTCTTCTGCTAATTCTGTCTTCATCTATATGTAAATAAAGGGCCATTAAAAATCAATCACAGCTATCTCCCCGTCTCTCTCCCTCAAACACATAGAGAAGATCTCGCTCTCCCGCTCTTTTATCTTCTCAGACTCCCCATTTTCTCTTGACTCCCTTCTCCCCTGTGTCTGCTGTTGCTCCTGTTTGGCATGCAACAATACTTTGAAGCTGTTTGGGCGCACGCATGCAAGCAAACGTTCACGTTTTTCACTCCTGCACGAGAGGGGAAAACCCTTCAACCGTGCACTGTAAGGCCTGACTCTACCTGGATGGAAGTAGTGGGTTTTAATACATTTGATCCTTTTGATGTCATGAAAAAAAAACTGGCTTGCCCTTCCATGGGCAGCAGCCTCTGGATGCAGGGAGAGAGAGGGAAAGAGAGAGAGAGCTTTTCCGTGATAGAACTGCGCTTTAACAACGTGACTGAGGGCGCAGGAGGAAGAGAGAGAATGTGTGTGCGTTGGTGCTGGGAAGGGGTAGATGTAAATTCATTTGGATCTCCCCGTTTGGTTCAGTGAAGCCAATACAATACAAGTGCGACCCCTACTGGTGAAAGCGAAAGTGGGCCTGAATCCCCCACTCTTGGCTGAGACGCTCCTCGCACAGTGAAAGAGCTTTCTTTTCTCTCTTTTTTGAGCTCGTTCTCACTTCGTGTCACAGTTTAAGGTTGGAACAGGCACGATGTGCATCTCCCTTCTTTAAATTACAACTTTAAAAAGAAATTAACTACAGGCCTCCTTGATGTATGATGACTGTTCATCCTGATGCGGGATGAGAGGAGCTAGAAGTTGTGCCAACAATTGGGATGACTAAAAGAAAAAAAAAGTGTTGTCCAACCTCTGAATAAAAGAATACTCATCGCTCAATCATCCATCTTTGTTTTTATCGGCTAAAACACGCTCGGTTTCTTGTGTCGGTGGTTATACTTTGAGAAACTGGAGAAGAGGAGTGCACGAGCCCCCAAAGACCAGCCGAAGAAGCTGGTTTTTTTTTTCTCTCTTTTTTTCTTCATAGCCGAGCTGACAGATTATAGCTGTGTGCCAATGAATTTAAGTTAAGGGAATAAACTGGTGTGTGTGTGTGTTTCTGTGTGTGTTGCGTGAAGCCGCCTGCGCTCCGCTCACTGCGCCAGTGTAAATTAATAGGAAATTATAGCGCTTGACGCGAGAGGCTGGACTGCAGAGTTTGCTTTTTGTTTGCGTACCGACTCCCTTTAATCGTCTTCATCCACGTTGATCTTGTTTTATTATTATTCTAATTATTATTTAGAGCGCCGTGTCCCTGCGGTGTGGTGCCGCACTTTTTGGATGAGGGACGCTTGTGGGTAAAACAAAAAGGCGCCAGTGGCACGCGCCGATCAAGGAGATGGGGTGGGTGGGGGGTTATGATCATCAAAACCCATTTTCGGAGAGCAATAAGAGATACGGCAAAGTACTTACAGCATCTCCCTTCCACAGAGCTCCAAAACAGTGGTGCGAGATGGCATTGCAACAGTCCCCTCTATCCTCCGAGAAACCATGTAGCCACTGATGGTCTCACAAACACTGCACAACAGGAGAGAGAGGGGGGGGTGAACAAAAAAATCAACGACTCTCTCGCAATGAATTATTCCAGCGTGTCCAACAAAAAAGAAAAGAAAAGAAAAAGAAAGAAAAATGAATGAATGAATGAAATCCCCCGTTTTAGCACTTCACAAGCGCGCCGCTCCGAATAAAAAACATTGTAATCCAATCTTCATTGTGTGTGCGCCTGTGCTGCTGATTCTCCACTGCAATCTCCACTGGCCCCGCGCATTGTGGGGGGGTGGGGGTGGGGGGGTTCAACCTGCCTCGGTGCGATTGGAGCTCCCCGTATCCCGTTATTCCTGTCCCGGGAGGAGAGGAGCGCATAGGGGGAAGATGCAGACGCCGGACGCGCACATAGACGCACACGCACATTGACCAGTACAGCAGAGGCTCCGGCAGCCTGCGAGCCGTGCATGGGACCCTCTCCCAACGTTTCTTGTCGTTCACGCGTACGCGCGCGCGAGCATGTGTGTGTGTGTGTGTGTGTGAGAGAGAGAGAGAGAGAGAGAGAGAGAGAGAGAGAGAGAGGGAGAGAGAGCGTGCTGGCGTTTAGTCAGCGTGTGTGCCTGCGCGCTTCTGCAGAGGCAGGGGCAGCTGGATAGATGGACGGACTGGCGGTCCGTCGGTCTGTCGCTCTCCCTCTCTCTCCCCTGCTCTCTGCGCTAAAGCTCCATCAGGCAGCGGCTCAGTCCAAAAAAAAAAAAAAACCCACACAGTTGGGCTATATCACAAATGAGCGAGAGAGCACATTTTACCCTCCACTCCCGAAACGTTACACCATTTCAATTCTTATTTTTGTCAAGACTAATCTTCTTTTTGACAGCAGCGGCCCCCTCCATTCATTTTTTCCCCCCAACACAATCAATCCTTCCGGGAAACTACAGTAGAGCACACCATAGGTCCTACAGTGCAAAAGAAAAATATAATGTTAATATAATGTTATTATTGTACAATAAACTACATGGAGTGGATTTTTTCGCTTTGCTTGCTTTTTAATGCAGACAAAAACAAAAGGCTTGGCCTGAAATCTTCGCTGGTGATCTTTTACTGAACATGAATTATTTTTGCACTAGTTAACTTACCTAGGTTTGATGCCTTGGTTCTTGCTGATGTTCTCATTGGCTCATTGCTCAGATTAGAGCCCACCTGCTGGTTTCTTGTAGTGCTGTGCCATACTACAAATTTTAGCATCCATCCAATACCAACTAAATAGAGTCCCAGTGTTATAGATATACCACTATTGATACTTTTAACCTGTAAAGGCAACTTACTAGGGAAGAGCAGTGTGTTATGATTTATGAGCTAAATCATCACCGTTTGAAAATCCTGAACACATTTTAATGACCACTAAATTACTGTGATTTTTAGTTTCCGTAATACTTAGTTAATACAATAAAATACAACTTTCAGCTTTTCATATATTTTGAAACTGGGTGTTTTGGAGACATGCAATGTAAATGTGCCTGTCTTGAAAGCACTGTGGGTCAGCTTCTGTTGTTTAAATGCACTAAAAATAAATTAATAAATAAAATAAATGTGACAGTCAACACAAACGGGTTATCCTCTAAGATCTACATATTGAACTTAGAAACAAGGATAGAAACAAGATATCGACCCTATCACGCTACTATCGATCCAATACCAATACCAGCGCTCGTAGTGATACTATCAATATTTGGACTGATCTGCGTTTAACAAAGTCACTGATGTTGTGTAGTAGCTTAACTAGGACTGTTTCTGACTTGGAAACAAGGGTCACAAACCTTTGGTGTAAGTCTTCATCAGTTCTCTCATTTCAAACTTTAAACCAAACTGAGCATTGTTAAAATACCACAGTCTAGCTGCATATTGTTGTTGACCAAGTCAGTCCTTCGGTGGCCATGGTGCACCTATCTTCTGATAGTTCCTTGCAGCAGAATAAAACACCATGTCACAGAGCTCAAACCTTTTCAAACTGGTTTACAGTCACCAGATTTCAATCCAGTAGAGCACCTTTTTGGATGTGGCGGAACAGAAGATTTTCCCCATGGATGAGCAGCCGACAAATCTGCAGCAACTGTGTGATGCTGTCATGCCAAATATCGACCAAATTCCCTGAGAAATGTTTCCAGCACCTTGTTGAATATGTGCCATGAAGAATTAATGCAGTTCTGAAGGCAAAGGGTGGTCCAATGTGGTACTTGCAAGGTGTGCTTAATAAAGTCTTTGAAGAGTGTAGTGAGATTATCAGCACTTAATTATAGCTATAATTATATTAGAACTAGGTTTATAGTACCAGTAAGATACCAATAAATGAAAGCAATTGGGAGTACTTAGGGGCAACAGATAAAAATATGCAGGAACAACCAGTGATGACCGCTTATTAAAATATACAAAGTCAATGATATCAGCAACAAACACAAGTCCTCGAGCATAATTTGGATTTCCTCAGTCTTTCAAATGGACTTTGTGATTATACTTTGGTAAAAAATAAAATAAAATAAAAATCTTCTAAGCTCAAAATACTGAAGCAATGATGTATCTCACATTGGTAAAAAGAGAAGCAAGTGGGAGGCACGCAAAGTCTAAAGCAAACAACTTCACAGTGAGTGGAAAACATGCTCAAAGCTCGGATAAAAACACAGGTTGGTTCAGGATAAAACCCCTGTTGAGCATACATTATTAAAGCAGTTTTCTTCCCTCCAGTTGAGTCCCAGAGACTTGGAGAATCAGTGCTAAGGTACATTTAAGCTGTTGGCAGCACGTTACAGTTTTTCCACCCATCTGTACATTCCCTCGCCGCAGGAATAAAAATAACACCAATTTTTGTAGCATGACCTCCTATTTATTATCCACGATACCACATCTTTGAAGTGTACTGGTTTATACACTCGTGACTGCCTCATCAGATAATCAACTTTATCCTCTTTCAGAATTGATTTGACACATAAATGGAGATCCAATAGCCTACATCTGACAAGTGACCTGTTCGTAATTTACAGTTATTTGCTGAGGGCGATACACAATGTAGACTTTGTCAGTCCAATGGACAGTAGAATATATAAGAACACATGGATAACCAGGGTTTCTGTTTAGTTTAATTAAATTTTTAATTTAATTCACTTTCAATATTTTCTTTTTTTAACACAGTAAGGGATGTTCAACATTGCATTTCTAAAAAAAAAAAAAATACTAGTTATCTTTAGAAAGTAATTATTTGAAGGAATTATTTTGACCGGGGTCAACATTATTACCCCCCTGAAAAATTGACCTTTATATTGAGCCATAGCACAAACCACTGCTGTGAAATGACGGGCTTTGCCTTTGTAATGCTCAGTGCTTGTAAAATCAAGTTAAAACTGTGGGTTATGTTTCAATTTACACACAATATAAAAACTTCAGTAAGGGTTTGAGCTGTCGCTCGAGAAAGCATCGTGCCAAAAACAAAAGAACCAGTTTAGACCTGTTGATGCTCACAGAGCAGTAGATGGATATACAAAGCTATCACAGTGCCGAAAACTAGAGTGAGAAGTATTATCAAGAAATTCAAAGATTCATGCAACACCGAACATGCCTGGCAGAGGTAAGAAGCAAAAAATTTCAAAGACTCTGCAAAGAACAACTGCTGAGACATTAATGAATGACTTAGCCAAGTCAGGAATTTTGGTCTTAAAGAAGTCAGTAGAACCATTCACAGGAATGGACTGTAGGGTTGTGGACCAAGAAAAACTCTACTTCTGCAAAAGAGACGCCTTAAAGCCAAACTGAAGTATTCTAAGAACATACTGGAGAAAGATTATGCATGCTGGAAGCACATGTTTTGGTCAGACGAGACAAAACTAGAACTTTTTGTCCACAGAGATGCTGCTTATGTTTGGAGAAAGAAGGGAGATACGTACAACTCAAAAAACACTGTCCCCACAATGAAACACAGTGGCTGGCATATTATGCTGTGGGGGTGCTTCAGTGCATCTGGAACTGGGAATTTCGTCAGGAATCATGATCAACACGATGATGACCCAAAACACACTTCTACTTCCAGAAGCTGTTGTTGACTGCCATGATGGAATCCTATTAAAATCTGTGGGGTGAACTGAAGGTCTGTGCCAGACGAGCATCAAATCTGGAGGTGCTTGAGAGAACCAGCAAAGAAGAAGGAGCTGGGATCATTCACGAGATGTGTCTGCAGGCTATTATCCAGTACAAAAAAAAAAAAAAACCCACAACTGACTATTCACATAAAATAACAATTTTGATTCTGGGGGTTATGAAATAATCTTATTTACGTGTGCAAAGTAAAATAATGTAATCGTCTAAAATAAAACCAGGATGTTTGGCTAAGCTGTGTTAAAAGAAACAAAAAACTGCTGCTTCCTCTGGTTAGCAGAAGTTGGGGGAAAAAAAGTTTTCAATCAGATCTTCAGAAAAAGATTAGCTTCAAAATAAAGTTATAAAATTACAAGTTAGATTTTGATCTACAAATAAAAGAGCAGGAACATTACAAAAAAACCTGAAGTGTACGGCTATAACAAAAGAAGCCCTGAAAACTCAGTTAAGCCCTTCATAGGTGGAACCGGACATGCTGATGTTTTATGCCTTACGTGACGCTGCTTTACCAGTTTGACTGTGTAACACTCTACTGCAAGCTGCTCCAGTGCCAGTCAGTAACCATGGTCCACTGAAGCCAGAAGCACAATGTCAGATGGCACCCCGATGCCTTCACTTTGGATCACATCCAGACAGTCTGGCTGCACCTTCTTGTACTTGAATATAACAGTCAGGAATCAGAGGCAGGAACATCCTGATTGGAGTCCAGAAGTAAGGTTAGCTAATTGCCAAAAATGCTAATTTAGCTTTCATTATTTCCGCAGCAGAGCCCTCAGGACTGCACGCGCAATATTGTAACAAGCTTTTGGAGAATATTCACAAAACACAAGACACAAGACTGACAAATCTCCATACAGCCATTATTAATCAAAATGACGCTCTATCTTAGGATAGCTCAAAAGATTGTTTTTTTGTAAAGGTCCCTGTACCTTTGGTGGCAGAAAGTGTTGCATATACACATATTCTGTTGTGAGCGCTTAGCGGCTGTTTAAAAAGCTTCTTTATCCTCACACCTTTCTGATGTCGGACTGGGAATTTTAGAAGCTGTTTAATAATTTCTGTGACATGCAGAAAGCAGCAGTCTGGCATTGACCACCACATTCACGCCTGGATGCTAGATGCTATTAACATAATGTTTGATTTTTAAACTATCCTTTACTTTTTAGTGCTAATGATCAAAAATCATCAACTGAGAAGGTTTAGCGTCTACTTTTAGAGGCAAATGAAGAATGTTGGATGATCTGGAAGTGTACTGTGTGTGGGACTGAAGGTGTCTGACTGTGTTTGAGTGTCTATGTGTGCGATGGCTCGGGGATACCAGTGGTGGCAGACATGCTGCGCTGCCGTGTGAGTGGGAGGGTGTCTGTGTGTGTGTGTGTGTGTGGGAGGGTGTCTGTGTGACATGCTGAGGGAGGGAGAGGAGGGGTGTTACCAGGTCACCAAACAGCTGTCTGGGAGACAGAATGGCCTCAAGGGGTGTACAACACACACGTGCATGCGCGCACACACACGGACGGTAACGCAACCACAAATATGAGACAGACATACTGGAAAACAGACATTACAGGATCTCGCTCTCCCCATACACACAAACACACAGGCCACTGCAACATAACATACTGTATGGAGATCAATTAGTTTCCCTTATGGTTCTTGATCTTTTTATTGAGAATATAATTCAGTGTTTTCACTGGTTTTCTAGATGCAGCGGCCCGATAATAAAAATCAATTTCTCATTTCTCTGTATCTCCCGTTTTCTCTCTCTCTCTCGCTGTCTCTCTCTCACACACAGACACACACACACACACACACCTATTCAATTATAGCACACATATATTACACGAATGCACAGACACACAAATGTGAACACTCAAGGTGCACATGTGTTTGTCCTAAATGAAATGATTGTCGCTGCTGTACTTTCCTCACCTGTCGTGTTTTTGTTTACTCGATCGACTTTACCTGTTCCTTCCACTAGCGCTGCAATACTGCAACTTTTGGTATCGATCTGATACCAAGTAAATACAGAGCCAGTATTGCGGAAACCCAGGTCATAATCAGAACCAGTCCAACACCAGTGCTTTCAACTAATAAAGGCACTTGGATTGTCAGGGCTCTGTGTGCGGGCAGGCAGAGATGAGGATCCAAATGCAGGACTCGAACACAGAATTGAAACTCAAAAAACCTCAGCTTTATTGCTGGCAGAAAAACAAACATGGAGTGAGGATGGAACACTGTGACCAAGGACACACAGGCATAATTCTGAGGGTACGACGCGACACTGAGCATGGGAAAACACAGGGCTTATATACACAGGGTAGTAACGGGGGAATCGGCAACAGGAGGGAGACACAGCTGGGAGAGATCAGGGCTAACGAGACGGGGGAGCTAAGCTGCACACACTAACATAAGACAAAGACTTTCACAATAAAACAGGAAACATGAATTACTAAACAAGCATGCAGACTTTACACTGAGAGACAGACAGAATGACACATGGAATCTGAACTAAACTAAACGTGAGATATAACTGAGAACAAATCCTTAAGCACGGATAAACAGAAACAAGGAACTAATAATAATCATCATCATCACTACGAGAAGAAAACAATCCATGAAGCAGAAATAAACCAAAACATAATAAACTCAAAATACTGGGTCCAACGGACCCAGAACCGTGACATGGATGGGTCACGAGTTAAGAGATTAAACACCATCAATTTGCCAAATCTGAACACAGTTTGATGACCACTAAATCACCATGAGTTTTGCTTTCCAGAATAATCAGTTAAGACAGAGGCTCCCAAAGTGTGGGGCCCGCCCCCTAGGGGGGGCGCAGAGTCATTGCAGGGGGGACGAGGTATGAAAAAAAAAAGAACGCTTGGACACTGCTAGCATAATTGACAGGTTTTTGACGGGGCTCCCACACAAAGGCAAAGCAGGAGATGAAGCATCGCCAAATATGTTTCCAAACCAACTTCCTTCCAAGCCAAAGACTAGAAAATATGAAGAAGCTTTGGCTTTCCCTTGCATTGGGCTCTCCAAATCACGGACAAACAGTATCCCACATTCTTGATTTTTAGTTCACAAACACTTCTTGTAATGACTAACTACTCCTGACATTTTGGAGATGTTAGCTCTTTATACAGTAAAGTTACAGTGGGATACAAATAACATCAGGCTGATCCTGCCATGATTTGTTCCCCCGGTTCAAATCACGGACAAACAGTATCCCACAGTTGTTTATGTTTTTAAACCCATTTTGCACAGAGAGCATTTTTTGAAAAATGTATTGATAGCAATGTTGAATATTATTACACAGGAAAAAAAACAACTACACGTAAAATAATCACACCGTGACGCCTCTGCCTTTGTAAATGGAGGGACAGTAACTGCGTGTGTATGTAAGCCCTGCAGATAGTCAGATTAACAGTATTTTGTCTCTATCTGCCATTCTGCAATTCATCTCATGTAAACAATAACGTGGCGCACAGCGTGACGTGAAAAAAGGCACATACCTTTGACGTTGCGTGACGAACTCTGTATTCCTCGTCCACACGTAAACGCAAAAAAGGAGTTTTAAAAAGTTTTGGTGGGGGGGGGGGGGGAACATTTTTCTTGTAAAACAAAAGGGGGCCCAGCAAAAAAAGTTTGGGAATCACTGAGTTAAGACAACAAAACAAACTTTCCAACTGCCTTGCATTTCGAGTTTTTTTGAGGCTCTGGAATATAAATGTGTCTCTAAAGTACGGAGCCCCGCAGGGGACATGGGAGGGAAAAAAAATTAAGACAGACTTTTGCGAGATCTCGCAAAACTTTTGCAAGATCTCGCAAAAGTTTTAGCCGCATTCTTCGGAGGCCGCCAGCTTGAAGCCGACCGGGAGGTCGAGGCACGATGTGCCGGGAAAGCGGTGTTCCTCCTGGCTGTAGTAGGTCTTGACCTCCCGTTAGCTTCGAGATGATGGGTGTCAGATCTCCGAAAATGTCGGAGCACTTTTGCAAATATGTGATGTCTTGTAAGCCGAGCAGATATCTGACCTTTACACAACTACATTCATGACTCAAAATATCTTAAAAGTGTATTTTGTGACCCAGAAAGAGTAATATTACAACTAAGTAGCTGCCGCCATTGTTGGAATTCGACTTTTGCGAGATCCCGAGTTTGTTTTGCGAGATCTCGCAAAAGTTTTGCGTCTCTAAAGTACGGAGATGCAAAACTTTTGCGTGTCCTTACTTTCGGGATCTCGCAAAAGTTTTGCAAGATCTCGCAAAAGTCCATCTTAATTTTTTCTCCCATGTCCCCTGCGGGGCTCTGTACTAAAGCACTTTGGATCAAATTCTGCTGTTTTAATGGGCTGTATTAAGACTTGACAGTCCACACAAAAAGGTTAGTGTGTTACATGTAGACATTTTTTCATAATTTATGTTTGAGGTATGTGTTGTTTCATTTCCAAAAATAGAAAAAAAGATCACTCATCCACTGAATATATTATTTAAATGTCTGAATATAGTTTATACGTTATCAGTAACAGCTGTAATGACCAATAACACTTGAGTGTAATGCTGAAGAACCAACACAATGACGGAAACATTAATTTCACCACTTTATGAGCTACCAGGATATCCTTTGCTTCTTTGAATGGTCTGTGACAGTGGGCATCAGGGGCTGTCCGAGGGATTTACTCCTTCATTTGGCTGCTCCTACCGAGACAAAGCGCTCTTTTTCATCGTCATTGTAAAGTAACTATGTATGCCATAGTTATGTTACAACATAGCTATGGCATATATTTCCTCCTAAAGCATAAATCCATACATCCCAGAAGTTAAATATGCAATACAGTTTCAAAGTAACACAGGTGCTGAAGACAAATCCATGTGTGTGTGTGTGTGTGAGAGAGAGAGAGAGAGAGAGAGAGAGAGAGAGAGAGAGAGCAACAGAGGAAAAGCACTGTATACTAGTTTAGTATTTGGGAAGAGACCAAAAAGACTTGGGGCTACTGGGGTACATTATGACGATATGATATCTTTACCACAGTGTTTATGACGTCTTTATACTTCATGCAATTTGTTTAGAAAATCCCCGATTATGTCAATCTGCTCTTAAATCCTGTTAAACTCAGAAAGTGGCACTTTTAAATGTATCACATATACAACCTGTCAGTGTTGCAAGAAATATTGTTCCTGCCTTGGACAAATCCATCCATTCGTCCATCCATCCAGTTTCTTAACCACTTATCCAGCAGGGTCACAAGGGGGCAGGTGCCCATCCTAGCTGTCACTATGCAAGAGGTGGGGTACGTGCCGGACAGGTTGCCAGTCAGTCACAGGACCAACATGAAATGACAGACAACCAACAGATGTTCATTATTCTCCCATTCCATTCATTTGATTCTCTTTGGAAAAACCTATTCCACTCATAAAGAAACAAAAACTCGTCTCATAAATAAATGATAGCACGACATTAAAATAAAAGAAATCAAAACAATGCAGATGGTCGACACGACTTTCACATTGTGAAACGTTAAATTAACCTAATGTCCTCCTGGAATGATATCCAGACTTTAGAAATGAACTTCTAAAAATTGAGTTTGAAAACTATAATTTGCAGCCACTTGGAGTTCATTTGAAATCTCATTGTCACGCACTTACTGGAGTGAAACTTCTGTTATTCTTATTTTGTGTGGCATTCGGTAATACGAGGCATCAGGTATTCAGCGGCATCAGCCTACACCATTTCCTCAGCATTTCCTGACAAAGTATCTTTAAGCCTCATTAGCTACCAATGGGATAAGGTGATGAGATCAGAAATTATTCCACTTTCCTGAGCAGCATGACTTCATCCTTAATTGTTACCTTTCCACTGGTTGCATTGTGAAATACCACACATCTTGCCTCTTTTCTTTTGCCCCACTATTCGGTGATCTCTGAACATGTGGAGCTCATAGAGCCTCTCTTTGGCACCAAGGCCAAAGTTTTGTTGTATTTTTAACTCATTGCAATGGAATTTCTTGCCATTGGACCATTAAAGCATCATGCTATTATAATATGAACTACAGTAGGTTTCGTTTATGTGTAGCTCTCAGCCTTATTAAGAAAAGATTCTAATATTAACAGCCTTTATGGAAATGCAGGAGAGGCCAGGCTTTCCTCATGCAAAAATAATATTTATGCAGGATATGCAGATGAAAATTTAAAAACAGATACATTTATATAATAAAAAAAAAAGAGATAAGCACAATGGAGAGCCATGCATTAAGCTTATCTTTTCAGATGGGGTATGTATCCTATATAACTGTTATAACATTTGATGTTCCTTTCAGATAAAGGGTCTTTTACTCTCACCAACCTCTAGATGTCTTACAGACAAAATGATATCATCAGGCCAAAGCTGTCTTATCACTTTATACAGGAGGGGCTCTATGTATAATCAAATTTAGAAATCCGCACTCTTAAAGTCTTACCAGACTAATCATACTAATCAACCATCAACTAATCATCAAGATTTCAAATAAACCTGAGATACTAATCTGATCATCTGGAAGAGTGGGGCCAGTTTCATTTCAGCTCAGTATGAGAGGTAAAAAGAAAGTTAATCCGCTGCTGTGCTCTGCTCTCTGTTTCACCATGTTTGCTTCAGTAGACAGACGCTTCACAAGTGTTGATGCCCAATTGCTTTATTTGTAATGACAGTTTTAGTTTTCAAGTTTTTCACTGCTATGCTCTAGGCACTAAGGACTTTTTGTTATATGTAATGATGAACAAGCGACAACGGCTTTTTTGTGTTTCGAAGCAGTCCTGGGAGTAAAGAGAGGTCTTCCTCTCCTTAAGAAAACACAAACTTTGGAGTTGTTGTCTCCCTCTGTGAAGCAAGACAACCAAGTGAGTGGGACTCACAGATACAGGGGGAGAGTCAGGCGAGGCAGGGATTTGCATATTCATAGAGCTGCATAAACTAAATGAGGCAAAGTTGTAGAAGTACATGTAAGCACTTTTAGGGCTTAACAGTGACCTATGAATCATTGAAGCATAAAAAAGCACCTAACTCAAGGGATGAACTAGTGTTGCATCTACATATAACAGACATCTTAGCAAAGAAGCTATTTTAAATTGCATCTCTAGGCACTTTGTTACTAGCAGCCTCTCACAAGAACACCTTATTTCATTTAATTTCTTTAGTTGAATCTATAAATTAAAACAGTTTGACAGACAAAAATAGGATTTTTTTCATTGACAGGGGAATTCCCAAAGAGCTGTTAGCTGAAAATGTGACAAATCTTAGCATGATGTGCAGTGTGTGCTTAATAAATTTGAGGATACTGGACACATGGGGGACAAAAGAAGAAGTGGGAGTCATAAAAAAGCATCTGTGGCTGTCAAGAATGTCATGGTACTGGGTCTGTGACCCAGTGTTTTGTAATGGTTTAGTTTATATATTTAGTCCTAGGATTTTGGTTTCTCTTATTTTTGCCTTTCTCATGTTCTTTGTCGTGTCATGTCTCGTCTCCTTGTTCCCTCTGTCTCCCCAGTCAGTCAGGTCTCTATGTTCAGTGTCTAGTCTGTCTCTGTGCCTGTTGTGTGCTTCCTGTTTTATTTTGGTAATCCCACTCCTGTGTGCAGTGTATCTGGTTTTGCTTCCCCTTGTCTTGTTAGGTCTGATTTCTCCCAGCTGTGTTTCCCTCCTGTCTCCCATTCCCTGATTGCTCCAGTGTGTATTTAAGCCCTGTGTTTTCCTTGCTCTGTGTTGCGTTGTGCTTCCTTATGTGTATAAGTCTCTTTGCGTTCCATGTTTCTACTTTCACAATGTTCTTTTCCTGTTTTTCACGTTGAGGATTTTAGTTTGTTTTTGTGCTTATGTTTTAGTTATTTTTCCCAGCAATAAAGCTGCTGCCTTGAGTTCACCTGCATTTGGGTCCACCTCCTGCCTGACACAGCCTCACATTCACCTAGAAGCTTTTTTAAGGGAAGGGAAATAAGGAGCAGAGTTTGAATTATGCCAGATTTTTCAACAACAGCACTGTAAATCTGTAGCAATGGGTCTGATGAGGAGACAAACCCAAAGTTGAAAATTTTAGTTTAAATCTTTTTAATTATGCAAGGCAGACATCAGAAGAGCGGTACAACAGCGAGCGTCTGCAGCCATCTGTAAAACATGGTGAGGCTCTGTCACGGTTTGGGTCTGCATTTCAGTCAGTGGTGCTGTCCAATTTAAAATTATGCACACAGAAAAGTAGGTTCAGGTTTTGTTTTTAACTTTTCCTGAAGACTATTTAAAGAAAGCTCACCTAACACAGTTCAGGCTGTGCTGAAGAAAAAAAAATGTTGTCATATGAAACATTAATGTTTGAGCTTATTAGAACTGTACAAACTCTGTTTTGCCTCATATACGGCCTTACTGTATATTATGCCTTATTTCCATCTATGTTTGCACGTTTCAATATGCACTTCTTCCCATTTTCCTAGTACAATGAGGTCAAGTCTTATATATTCAGTATACTGATAATAATGAATGAAATACATAAATGCTGGCCGTGTAATGATGAACAAGAACCAGACCACAGAGAATGAGGAAAATATTACTCACCTCTAGGCAAACTGTGAGTGTAATCAACGAGGTGTTTTAACATTTATAAAATACTGGACCCACACAGATGAAAAAAAAGACATAATCATTCAATCATGATCATGATGAAACAATTGCAGTGACCATAACCCTGATTTCCCAGAGGAGCATTAAGCCAAGTGTTCTTCTGGTAAGTGGCTTCTTGCTTCTCTGTCTTTTAATGTTTAATGTTACTCTGAAATTGATCATGTGGGTCTGAGGGAATTCACTATATCTGAATCTTGGCAGCGAGCTGAGATTAAATATAGACAGCTCCATATATTCTTGGATGCAACTTTCATTTTAAGTTTTGTACCAAAGTGTATTCAAGTCACAGTTGTTTTATATGGGATTAGAGGGAAGACTTTCACTTTTTCATTTAAGGCACTGAACAAAATATATTACATTAGCCCTTGAAGAATTAAAACTATTTTTGTACACAGTCATGTATTTTAAAATAATGTGATAAATAATGAAAAGCCCAGGACAGAGCCTGTAAAACCCAGTGCATTGGTGTGATGCTTGATGCATGGTGCTGAGTCACCAGTGTTTCGGAGAATGGGACAAAAGACAGAAACAGCCACATGAACTCTGAAAAATTTTTACTGTTTGCTCAGATTCTGAAAAGTTCTCTGGATGGCACAGCACAGAAGGACAATGACCCAAATTGGAAAGCAGGTTTATTATTTTTACCTGGGTGAGCAACTCACCAGATCTCAAACCCAATGGGGCTGAAGACTGAAACACATCTTCAGGAAAAGCCCTGGAAAAGAGTAGCCAGGTGGGAAGCACAGTCTTTTGGGATAGGATGTTAAGTCAGGACTCAGGATGGCCACTGCCTGCAAAGTATTCTTGACAAATTGATATCTTATTCATGTTTATATATCCAGTTTCCTTCAAACACTGAGGCTGGAAATTTCCCTGCTGTTTCTCTTCACATCAAAACTGAGAGGCTAGACCTTCAATAATATTCATCATTCAACTATAAATTAAATATATTTTGATAAATGGTCAAATGAACTTATATTTTCAGTTTGTAACAATAGAGAGGTCTAAAATGTCTGATTTGAAGTATCAGCAAAGACTTGTTGGACTAGAAATGATCTTCCTCAGAGCCGCACAGTGATTTGCTGATTAAGGTTATTTATTCGATGATTATCATGCCTTCTAATTAAAAGCACAAGGGTCTTATAGAAATGTTCAATTGAGACTATTGTTGTGCTCAATTCAGTTTTATCTATATAGCGCCAATTCACAACAATAGTCATCTCAAGGCACTTTACATTTTAGGGTAAAGAAATACCCTCCAATAATAGAAAGAAGCCCCGGCGATCAGAACGAAGAGACACGGGACAAAGGACACACAATAGAGCTGGAGTCTAACTGATTTAATTGCTAATGATTAAATACAATAGTGGTGGGCAATGGGGGGAAAGGAGAAGGAAGAGGGAGATCCTTTTTGATCAGGTGGAGAGGAGCTAAAAACAAAAAAATAAATAAAATAAATAGCGGTCATGGCCAAGGAGTACAAAAGTCAAGAGTAGCAGATAACATTTATTTACAATAAAAAAACTAAAACCAAAACCAAGCTAGAAGTCCCACACGTATATAAAATGTATGACACGTGCAACAGTCTTGAAATAGATGTTCTAGCACCAACTATCACAGAAATCCCTCATTTTCATTGGTTGCATCTCACTGAGAAAGGCCTTACTCCATACAACTCCTCCACCATATCCAACACCAGTTCTGCAGACACTTCCAGGGCCAATCTCCTTGGCATCTGTCTGGCTTCTCCAGCCTGCTGCTCTGCTGAAGCTCTGTGGTCTTCATGCTTGTGCCACTTCTGTGCATGCTCTGCGACTCCTCTGCTGACTGCCTGGGCTCTGTGACTCCTGTTGACTTACCTCTTTTTATGCAGTGTGCTTTGATTATGACGTGGGTAGGAAGTAAAATAAAAACTTTAAATAAAATCAATTACATTAAAATACATACAAACATGGATAAACCATGTTTATAAAACCAAATCAATAAAAGACAGAATAAAACATTAAAACTGCTTCTACTCAGTAACAGGTGTATAAACAGAGTGAAAAGAGATGAGTGAACAAGAAATGCTCAGTGTATCATGTGCGTCCCTGTCTCCAATGTTACATACATTGTATTGCCAAAAAGCATTCGCTCATCAGCCTTCACACGCATACGAACTTGAGTCACATCCCGTTCTTAACCCATAGGGTTAATATGATGTCGGCCCTCCCTTGTGATTATGGAAATTTCTGAGCGTTTTTCCAGAAGCATATTTGTGAGATCAGACGCTGATGTTGGCTGAGAAGGAGTGGTTCGCAGTCAACGCGCTAACTCATCGCAGACTGTGTGTTATATCAGGCTGAGATCAAGAGTCTGGGCAGGCCAGTCAAGTTCTTCCACAGCAAACCCACTCATCCATGTCCTTATGGAACTTGCTTTGTGCACTGGTGTTTACATAAAGTTTCACTGGAACTAAGGAGCCCAGCCTTGACAGACAGCCCCACACCATAATCCCCACTCCACCAAACTTTACACTTGGCACAATGCAGTTACACAAGTGCCATTCCCCTGGCAATAACCAAATCCAGACTTGTCCATCAGATTGCCAGACAATGAAGCATGATTTGTAGCTCCAGAGAACACGTCTCTAGAGTCCAGTGGTGGCGTGCTTTACAAAACTGCATCCGATGCTTTGAATCGTGCTTGGATGCATCTGCTCGGCCATAGAAACCCATTCCATGAAGCTCTCTACACACTGCTCTTCAGCTAATCTGAAGGCCACATGAAGTTTGTCAGTATGTCACACTTGACTCAGAAAGTCTCTGGCCTCTGTGCATTCTGTGCTTCAGTGTATGCTGACCTTTTTACGTGACCTACCACTTTGTGGCTGAGTTACTGTCATCTCCAATCGCTTCCACTTTGTTGTAATACCACTAATAGCTGACCATGGAATATTTAGCAGTGAAGAAATTTAATGACTGGACCTGTGACAGTACCACGCTGAGCTGAAGCTCATCGATCTCCTGAGAGCAACCCATCTTTAATAAATGTTTGTAGAAGCAGTCTGCACACATAGGTGCTTGACTTTATACATCTGGGGCCACAGAAGTGATTGGAACACCTGAATTCAATGATTTGGATGGGTGAGTGAATACTTTTGGCAATATATTGTATTACTGAAGGAGTTGTTATTGCTTCGTTACACCACAGAAGGGTGTAAAAGGGTCCCCTAAAACGAGCAGGTCTAGTAGGGGTAAACAGGCCAGCCCACTCCCTGTAATGCAGTCCACCTAGCAAAAGTCTAGAGACTGTGTAAAAACGTGTATATCTGCATGTAAGCAGGTACAAAACAGTAAAAAAAAATTGACCCTGGCATATAGTGTATTTATTGGTAGCTGTGTTTATTTGTCATGAAGCTAAGTGTCAGCAGCTAAAGCTAGCATGTAGAGACCTCATTGTACTTTGCACATGTACCTCACTGTAATCACAGCGATATCTGTGTGTGTGTGTGTGTGTGTGTGTGTGTGTGTGTGTGTGTGTGTGTGTGTGTGTGTGTGTGTGTGTGTGTGTGTGTGTGT
>NW_024582695.1:332067-347540 GCF_018398535.1 Haplochromis burtoni | reverse complement strand
CCCACCAGCAATATCAGCAAGTTTCTTACTGCAACTGGATTTAAATCCAGCTGATCTAACTGCTTCCCTGGATGCCACATTTCTTTTGTGCATATATTACTCGTGTTTCAACAGACAGAAGTTGTCATCTCACCACCTGACAAATCTGCTTCACACCGAAAATAAGCAGATGCTGAAGGAGGGGACTTTTTGAAGAGTGGTACAACCAAGCCTCTTTTGCTGAACAACCAAATGTAGATATCCAATTAAAAGCAGATAGCGGATGTTTCATGGCGCTGTGAAGATAGAAACCTGCCTGGCTGACAGCAGACTAGTGCCAGGTGACTGACTTGTTTGAAGAGCAGGTAAGTGCAGGGACATATGGAGACAGATGCGAGAGTATCTGCAAGGCTGCCTTTTAAAACATGCTTCAAAGAGACCATAAGCCAGAAGGAGAGATGCGTCTTTAAATGGTCGCAGGCAAAGGGAGTCTTTGAATGCAGCTTAAACTGGCTAATTTCAATCGTGGAGATGCAGAGCTGCTTCCAAACCCAGAATCTGTCTGTTAACACATCAAAAGGCAGAGCTGGCTGAAACGAACAAAAAAAAAGCCCAGAGCTGATTTTATTAGAAACAGGCAATAAATTAAAATTGAGTCTTTCAGAGCTACATAAAGGTTTACATAAATAATCAAAATAAATATAACTGGCACTCTAAAAGACAAGCTGTTAGCAGGCGCTGCTGTTTGCGTCTTGGAAGGCGGGGCGGGAGGCTTTTGATTTTCTTTTTTTCTGTGAATCTGTCATCCTGACCTTTACTTCTTACAAAAACATATTACACACAAACACACACACGTAAAGACACATACACACACTGTAATATGTGCACACACTCTTGCAGCTTTAGAGGTTATCCTCACATTTTCCCACTGACAGCTTATGTTCAGCAGCATCATCTAGTGGTGTCTCGAAGGTTTACAAAGGGAAAATGTTGCAGCAAAACTATGTGAGAGGAATGGTTAACTATATCAGGCTGCCAAATCTTTTCAGAATCAGAGCATTTGAACTCAAAGACATCACAATGTTGACAGATTGGATACATTTTCCTGCAGTTTTTGGTCTCGGTAATGCTCTCTTAGTCAAGAAACACTCCTTTAATATTTTTATCAAAAGCAAAGGGGGACAAATAGTGTCCAAAATAATCAACATCAGTTCAACAATTTAAGTTGAACATTTAATCTGCAAGTGTTTTATCGGCTCCTTGCCATTTCCGTCGGCTCTCTTCAAGCGCTTCCAAAAACTTCCAGAAAGCTTGATGTCAGATGAATGTGGGAGAAAGTGCATTAAGGTCAGCACTCCTTGGTCATATTTAAATGAGATCTTGCAAAGCTTGGAGGTGAGATTGGGCTCATTAGTCTGCAGCATTATGCACAAAGATCAGCATGTCTTGGAAGAATGGATTGCTGTTTCCCTTTTGATCAGATTGCAGTGTTTCGGGTGCAGATGTCCAACTCCACAGACGGAGAAGCACACTTTACTATTCCGACCATGTCTCATTGTAGTCCTGATAGATTGTCTGCACACTATCATTTGTTCTTCTGTTTGTCGCCTAATAAGGACAGCTGCAAACCCTCTGCTAGTGCCATGCATCATAAACTAGGATTCACTGGTACTTATGGACTTGTTAAGTCAGAAGAAGACCGATCCCTGAAGGCCCCATCTTGTAACTCACAGGATTCAAATAATCCGATGCCAGGGTCCCGAGACACCCCCACAGGTCTTGTGGCCGTGCTCCGAAGGGTGAGAGCTGCACTGCCAACAAATTATTAGGGAGGCAGTTTTAATGTTTTGGTTCATCCTTGTATGAAGAGCCTCCGATTCCTCATTTTACAATCAAACATTGCCATCTAGTGGTTGTGATACTTTGTTACAGAGCATCATGGATGGTAGAACTTAGAATATGTCACTCAAGTTAAGTAAGGTTTTAATCACAGTCTGTGAAACAGTAATAGATTGTACTTTCTACACAGCAACCACACTGTGGTGTGTAACAACAGGATCAATATGTGTTTATTAAAAGATTTGCCTCTGCTGGCTGCCAGTGCTCAAGTAGAGGTCAAGTTTCTTCCTGCAGAGGGAAAAATAATAGAGTAAAGGAGTGTGTCCATAAAAGAATCATTGAGTATTAAAAGAAACTTAAAAAGAGCAACAACGGGAAAAAAGCATGCATTGTCTTGAAACACTGTTTCATTGGTGTTAGCCTGGCAGCATAATTTGTAAATTTGCACATTTGTATAGGATTTGTTAAAGCAATAATAAGATGGAATAGCTTGTTTTTACACCAGTAGTCACTGGGTTAAAACTTTTGACCAAATAAGTGCACCGCTTTGGTTTTTCACCTTTATAATTATGTTCTGAAGCTGCTCCTTACACAAAAAAAGAATGTAAGTTGTCAGAAATCACAGAAAAGAAGGTTTTGCTGTGGAGCGAGTGGCTCAGCAGATCCAAGGAACAACAGGTGTTGTGTTTTGCCACTGGTGGATTTTTTCTTGCTGAACATCACTAAGTCACAGTCTTCACAAATGTGACCTTAATACTTAATATTTCCCTTCAAGATTCTTTAATTCTATATCTAACACAACAGTTAGCCTTTACAGTAGTGTGCAAAAGTCTTGAGCCATCCATATTTTTTAAAATATTTTGCTAGAAAAATGAAAAATAGGTAGGGCAATTTATTGAAAAATGTGCAGACACATCAAAATTAATATTTGGTCTGGCCACCTATATTCATCAGCACAGTCTGAACTGTTTTAGGCAGCTTTCTTGTCATTTCTTTAAGTAGTCATCAGGAATAGTTCTCCAGGCTTCTTGAAGGGCATTCAAAGCTCTTCTTTGGGTGTTGGCTGCATTTTGTTCTGTCCTTTGGCTCTGGGGAGGCCAACCCATGACTGACGGCATTCTGTCCAGTTTGTATGCAGTTAGGCACAACTCCGCCTCTTCTTCCCCTTTCTTTACGAAAGACTAAAGATACATTAAAAAGGGGGCGATCGTGGCTCAAGAGTTGGGAGTTCGCCTTGTAATCGGAAGGTTGCCGGTTCGAGCCCCGGCTTGGACAGTCTCGGTTGTTGTGTCCTTGGGCAAGACACTTCACCCCGTTGCCTACTGGTGGTGGTCAGAGGGCCCATGGCGCCAGTGTCCGGCAGCCTCGCCTCTGTCAGTGCGCCCCAGGGTGGCTGTGGCTACAATGTAGCTTGTCATCACCAGTGTGTGAATGGGTGGATGACTGGATATGTAAAGTGCTTTGGGGTCCTTAGGGACTAGTAAAGCGCTATACAGGCCATTTACCATTAAAAAAGAAAATTTCTCAGAAAAATGGTCAGGACTGCACTTAAAATGAGTGGAAAAGCAGCCAATGTCCAAAGAAAAACTTTGCAAGATCTCCAGAAAGGCAGAGAATTATAGTAGTCAAGACCACTTATAAAAAAAAAGAAAGATAAAATATCTGTCTGCCTTGAGAGTCTGGCTCCTTCTGATATGAGGGGAAGCTCAAGATTTCACAATACTGTATATTGTCCATCCATCCAGAGATTAGATGAGAAATACTTTCTTTATCCCATATTATAATAATATCTGGTAGATGCCTCTCAGCGTAGTAGATGTATTGTATTGTAGAGGCTGATAGCCTCTTTTATGAAAGACTTCTTAATCCTTATCAACTTCAGAGTGCATCCCAGCTGTGATTGGGAAAGAAGCCTAAGAGAAATGCCACCTTAAAAAAAAGTAGCTGGCATGTTCTTATTCGCATTATTTTAGGTTAAAGCTTTAATCTTTTCAAATCCCCACTCTAACCACACACACGCACACACACACACACACACACATACACACACTGATAAATGTGACATGAGCTAAAACTTGTGTCTGGATTATTTATTGGTCCGGCTCTCATGCCCACACACAGTAGGAATTATTTATTAAAGGGCAAATAAGCACAATGAACAGAAGAAAAAAACCCAAACAAACAAAACTGTCAGGAATTTTTTAAAAATGCAGTTTTTTAATTGACAGGAAAACATCCTTCAGGACAATGGTTGGTCATCGCACATTAATTATCAACGATACAACAGAGTCCAACTGCGTGTCGAGCCTTTAAACACCATCCCTGTCCCCTCCCTTTTTCCACGTTTGAGGAGTAATGGCAAGGGGGGCGGGGCTTATTATTGCAGACACATTGACTCTCCTCTGACAGACAGTACACATGCACCTCCTCCCCTTCTTGTAAGGCTTGAGGGGGGGTTTGGGGTGGGGGTGCTTGGGTCAGTCGCTGAAGGGTTGTAAGGGAAGGAAGGAAAGAGAAAACAAGGCTTCTGATTCATCAAAGTCAAGTTCTATCACAGTTTGAACCTTCTGCTGCTCTCTAGGTTCAGCCGTGTGAGGAGCGCGATCGCCTTCACCGGACCAGCTCGATATTAGTCAAGAAAATGAACCACTACGCTGATCAGTCCTTTACTGAGCATCAGGGCTGAGGCTACTCCTACATAAAATATACATCAGATAAATATTTTCACCATCACCAGTGTTCTACTATGTTTAGATTACCTGGAGGAGAAGTGGAAAAAAAAAGTTCATGTCAACATTAAATAATGTTGGTTCTTAAGAAAACAGAACCAACCAGGTTTCCATTTCTCTATATAAAACTGTATAAAGAGGAGCTCTGTTCTCACACTGTAAATAACCACCCAGTACTGCATTGGACAATAAAGAATAGGGTCGTCTAATCAGTATTTTATCAGATACCAATTATTAAGAGCCCAGTGCAATTAGGTAGTCAATCTACAAATGGAAACATCTGAAAATGCAAATATCAAAATCTCGAAAACATCCAGATGATTCTTTCCCAAAAGTTATTTTTTTCTTCTTCTTCTGCGTCTTCTTTTTAAACCAAAACATGCAATAGTCAAAACTGTTTCCTCAAAAACAGGATTTAAATACTCAGATCCAAAGATCTGCAAAATCGTAAGAACAATTATACAGTCACTCTACCAAACCGTGTCGATTAATACGGCGATACCGTTTAGAGAAGAGGGTTTTCTTCGGAGAACCTAAAACCTCCCGTTGCTGACGGTGTTGTGCAGGAAGAGGACAGGAAACGAGACGAAGCAGCGTGTTCAAGAACACAAAAATGATTTTTTTTTTTTTTAAAAGGATTTGAAGCAGGTGAATAACTAACTGTGGCCGTACGCGACGTCATTCAGTGAGCTTTGTGCTCCTGTGTGTCAGAGCTCAACGAGGACTGGCACCAAAAGACCTATAGGAGCTTTACATTCTGCCTTTGCAAGATGGGAACATTTACTCAGGGTTTGTTGGTGTGTGTGTGTGTGTGTCCCTTCCACCTGATTACACAGTTGCCAACTGTAGCTTTAAGGAGACCCTGTGTTTAACGGTGTCTAAAGGTGTTTAACACCAAACCTGTCTGTCTACACACGTGCTGCTCGGTAAAAGGGAAAGCCAAAGAGAATGTAGAAGGAGATTTATTAATTGATTTCATTCCTGGCTCTGTGTTTACAAAAGTTTTTGCAGACTTTCAAAGTAATTTATGCATCTGATGAATGTAAAAAAGAAAAAAATCACCTCTTTTTTAATTATTTAGTACCCTTTGAGACAGACTGGGGGCAAATTTGCAGCAATTGTCTGATCAGCTGTTTCACAAATCTATCATAAATACTTGTTTGGTTGATTTTCTTTCCTTTTCATCTGCACAAACACGAAGAACGGAGCCTTACGTGTTTACAGGTACGATATGGGAGCACTTTGGTTTTCACTCAGATTACTGAGGATTTGTGCATGTTGTGCGCTGACCCTCCCCCCCTCAAGAAATAAAAATAAAATAAAGACACCCTCCAAGCCAGCTGCCTTGGAAAAGTGTATCTGTACCAATGAAGTTTACAGGCATGCTTCAAGTGTGAGTGTGTGTATATGTGTGCCAAACCACACCGTGCACATAACAGAATCAATTACGTATTGTGCTCTGCCAGGACAGAAGGAAGAAAACATTCAGCTCCTCGATGAAGCTCCTGGACGCATGGCCCACGTGACATGTGGCAAACCGGTGCGTCAGTAAACCGATGTGTCTGAAGTTGCGAGGTGCCGGTCAGTGAGGACAGAAACAAAAAGCAGAATGATAAATGGCTTGTCGAGTCCTCGGCAGAGGTGCGGATCCCTCTTCTGTTTACAATAACCCCATCAGTGGGTGGGCCTGAGCTTTTGGAGAAATCTACAGTACCTAACGTCGCTTCCAGCCACACCCACACCAGCACAGCCACACTCAGGGCACGAGTACTTATAGAAGCACGGACACCAGACAGAGTGAGAGAGTTATTCTCAATCGTCATATAAAAAAATGGGTTTATAGCATGTATTAGCAGTTCTACAGTATGAATACAAGAGTGTGGCTGTTTTTATGTAATGTGGATGATAACTATATTTTCCACAAGTATATATTATTATTGCACTCTGGCTACACATATTTAGTAAGTTAGTTAGTTTGGTTGTCTTTAGATGTACAGAAACACAGGTGTCGAAGCTGATCCAGCTTGAAAACAGCACTAGAGGAGAGGCTCAGTGAAGCCATGATTCATTTCATTTCAATGAATCAAAGCAAATAAAAAATCTATTTTTTTCCCTCCCCTGAAATTTCTGGATTTTAAACTCCCTGCAGGGATGTGGCCCATTTAATAACGGCCAAATTTGAATGTGGAGCTAGGGCGCGTGAACTAATTAGCACATCTTAGTCAAATATATACTCACATTGCTCTTTCTATAAATGCTTCGCATCACTGAGCCCATACTCTTAAGACTGATACCTATTTAGACACCGGTTACATAGAAATCTGAGACAAAACTACAGAAACACATCACACACACACAAACACACACCCTCCCCCCCTTGTTCTCTTCGATCTCTTTTTCAAAATAGAAAAATAAAACCCGTTCTCCTCGGACCTCAGCTGGCAGGCTGAGAGGAGAGGGGCACTCTCCTTCACGGCTTCCCTCGCTCTTTGAAAAGAGACATACATTCACAAGAGGACAACGGAGGAGAACAAACGAAACGAGCAAAGTTGAAATTCAAATTTTGTGTGCAAAAAACATTTTTAGATCTCTATAAAAATATGTGCATATGGATAGAGCTATTTTTACCTCACCAAATACAGTATTTTCCTTTATTTACACTGCACAGATACACAGAGAAACACACGCACTACAGCTCTGCCCTGCGCCTCCTCTCTGTCGTTTACAGGCGTAAGAACTACATGGCCGACTTCCACAACAACAGATTTGACAGTAATCGCACGTAAGAGAACTCAGACGCTCGCACACGCACACATACAGAGTTCTGCTCTGATCAATGTGATCCGAGGAGCAGAGGAGGGGCAAGCAGAACTTCTGTAGAAAACCTGAAGTTGCATATCCCACAATTCCCCCCCTTACGCTCGCATTTCACAAACCTCTTCCCATTAAAAGGTCAGAGGTTGTCAGCCAGACGCTGCTTCCTGATTGGCTCGCGCAGGTGAGGACAGTGTGTGAAAAAAAACTTTGGCTACGGAGTTAGGTGGCTTTAGTCCTGGTGTGTTATCTGCATTAGTCCCCGACACACCGTGTACAGTGAGCACTGTTTGCCTGATACAGCCTCCAGCTGTGGATCTGCTGTCCTTCCAGCTGGGTTTAAAACAAATGGATCCATTGTCTCTTATTCAAGTCTGTACCAGCTTCTCTGGAAAGAGTAATCAATGTCTGTTCATTATTCATCTTAACAAAAAAACAACTGAAAAGAAACACCTCTTATTCCCATCTCTGCTGAGGTTAGCCGAGGCGCCGCTGCTCCAGCCTCAGAGATTTAAAACCAGATTCACCTCCAGAATCAAACGACTGGTGTTTATTGGGCGGTCCTCCGATTCTTTGCACTGAATCCTGCGCCGCTTCCCAGCCTGCCGTCGAAAGGGGAAGAGCAGGTGGCTGTGTCGGTGTCTGATATGCCAGCTGATAGGCCGCTCATGTATCTGGACTGCGGTTGGTCGAAGGTGAACTGAGGGAGGGGGATGTGCCCTGCAGCAGGGGAGACAGGGCGTGTCTGTGAGAAAGGCATTGGGAAAAGAGGGGTGTGAGGCTGGATAAAGACGTTCGGGCTGATGGGGATGTGTGGGTGTGTAGGCGTGGAGGCGTGGGTAGGGGTGTGTGTCTGAGTGCGTGTTGGGGTAGGCGGTCGCGAGTGAGCCAGCGCCCGAGTGGGCGAGTTTGCTCGCAGAGGAACATGGACAGGCGTTAGCGATCTGTGCATTGGAGATTGCGCGTTTGCATCTGATGACGCGTCTTGGGCGTTTGTATTTGACTGCATGTGTGGAGTCAAGTCGTAGGAGGGTGTCCTGCGTCTCAGCATCGTGCTGCAATCAGATAATTTGGGGGGCGAGGCGGTTTCAGCGTGCTCCCTCTCTGAGGGTGGGTGAATGGATATACATGGAGGACTCATCTTCTTCTTTCTGTGGTTGCTCCTGACAGACTGCACCCTCACAGGACCGCCTTTCTCCAGCCAGTAGGCCTCCTCTGTGAAGTGTTCGTTAGAGCTGGTTGTTCCAGCCCGCGGGAGGCAAACCTCGATAGAGTGACGCCGCTGGTCGTCGGCGTATCCGGCATTCAGTGATGGCGGCTTGTCCAGGAACCCCTGGTTGTCGATGCTGAAGCCTTTCCTGAAGTCCCGGTCCTTCAGTCCGGCTCCAAGCAGGCTCAGTGCGCTCCTCGACGAGGATGGTGGCAGCGGAGGAGGAGGAGGAGAAAAGGTGGAGGAGTAGGAGTCGAGGGCGGACGGCAAGGTGTACGGGGAGAGGGAGTGGCTGCGGCCCACTTTAACCCTGCTCTCCGTCCCACCTCCCTCCCCGTCCCACCACCTGTGGCCGGCAGAGCTGGTGATGTGATACACCTCCTCGTCAGCCGGGTCACAGAGGGAGATGGCGGAGGGCGGCCTTGGTCTCCGGAGGCTGGCAGGCCTCAAGGGGGCGCGGGGCGAGGGAGGTGGAGGGAGAAGCAGCGAAGGGGAGGACGGCGGCGGAGGAAGAGAAGAAGGGGAAGACAGCAGAGGAGGAAGAGGAGAAGGACGATAGCGAGGGAAGGCGGAGGGGGAGGAGGGAGAAGCAGGCAGGGGTGATGACAAGGAGGAGGATGGATGAGGAGGTAGCTGTGAAGGGGCCAGGGGGGGCAGATGGACTGAGCTGGTCCTCTCCTGTTGCTCAAAACCCTGAGACTCCACAGAATCAACTTTAACCGCCACCTGCAACAGAAAAGCAGAACGCATGGGTATAAGAAGCTGCTGACTAAGAAATGTGTGTATGTGTGTGTGTGTGTGTGTTTAAGCGTGAAACGGGGTCTCTCACCTGCC
Organism: Haplochromis burtoni; assembly: GCF_018398535.1. Classification (NCBI taxonomy): domain Eukaryota; kingdom Metazoa; phylum Chordata; class Actinopteri; order Cichliformes; family Cichlidae; genus Haplochromis; species Haplochromis burtoni. The sequence goes on along the minus strand of NW_024582695.1, from coordinate 338,135 downwards.
TATGCAGGGCCCGTGGTGAGGGGCTGGGTGTTGGCGGGGCGATGCGAGGAAGAGACAGGGATGGAGGTGACCGAGGGTGAATGGGGGAAATGTCCGGAACCTGGAGCAGAGAGTGGCTCTCACAGGGCTGGGAGTGGACCGACATCACTGAGACTGCAGGGAGACATGTGCAAAGCATATATGTCATCAAGTCAAACGTGATAGAACACGGCACACACACAAAAATGACAGAAACACATGCACTTCTGGAGAAAACACGTGCACAGCTGGGCATAAAGAAACACATGTTATTTTCTGTTCTTTTTAAAGCATTATATTTCAAGAGTCATGGCCAAAGTATGACATCGCTAACACTTTATTATGATAGAACATTTGGATCTTACAAACAGCCATTCAAATAAAAGTTTAAGTGGAAGATGTGGTCATAAATAACAGCTTCAGATATGAAGCCTGGAGAAGTTTTCTGGGCTGAAAATTTGCTTTTTAAAATGTGCTATCAAAATAAAGTGTTTCCTGGATGAAGAAAAAAATCATTAGCGCATACAGTAGGTTGTTACACTGTATGCTGAGCAGCAGCACCGAGCTGACTTTTCAGGGAAACAGTCGCAGAAGGCCAGCTTGCTGCATGTAAAATTCCACATTAGATCCTGGTTACAGTAACAGTTTCACTTGTTTCTACTGCGCCATGCCAAGGGAAATTAGGGTCCTGACAGAATATAGCGCTCTAATGTGTCAGGTGTCAAGTGCACAAGAGAGCACATCCATCAGATGTTCAATCTGTGTGGTGAAACTGTGTAGCCAGGCTCTCAGGTGATCTGCACACACAGGTTCAGTGAACTAGGAAAATTTCTGGAACCTGCAGCAGAGAGCATTAAGGCTCACCGAACCGGGGTGTGCAGATATAATAGAAATAAAACAGTAAAATGTTAGTCAGAGCGTAAACGAGTTCATTTCAAGTAGATATTTTCAGTTCAAGCTGTAAAGTCACATGACAAAATATTATTCTTAAAACACCACATCTTTGACAAAAGCTGGGATGCTGTGCAAAAGGTGAATAAGTACTTACTCCATTCTTGACTTCTTGCATATTTGTAACACTTATTAGATCAAACAGATTTTCATATTACACAAAGATAACTAGAGTAATAACAAAAGGCAGTTTTTAAATGATTTATTTTTATTTATTAAGGGATCGATTTGGCTCTGTGTGAAAAAGTAATTACACCCGAAACTTAATAACTGGTTTTGCCACCCTTGGAAGTGACAGTTCTTCCAAGTTTCCACCATTTGTGGATTATGGATCTAAGCTAGCCTTAGAAATGTCTTTGTAGCTCTTTCCAGACTGACAGATGCCAATGACTGTTTCTCAGCTGGTTCTTTAGATCTTGAAATGATGTGTTGCTTTTTGAGATATTTTCACCTCCTTGAGTTTGTCCAACAGGATCTATTCAAGTGATTTTTTGATTCAGCAGGTCTGACAGTAATCGGGCCTAAGTGTGGCTACTAAAATTGAATCCAGCTTTCCAAAAAAATTGCAGTTAATCTGTCAATTCATGATTTAACAGAGGGGCAGTTACTTTGGCTCACAGGGCCCGGTAGGTTTAGATAGAGTTCTTTCATTTAATACACAAAATATTCATTTAAAAATGGCATTTTGTTACCCTCAGGTTATCTTTGTCTATCTCTGTCTGTCTGAAACATTTAAGTGTGAAAATATGCAACAACAAAAAAAACAGAAGAAGACGAAATCAGGAAGCCGGAGTACACAGAGAGAACCCAAAAAGACAACTAAATGTCTCTTGTTTTCATCATCTGTGCTTTTGATTGCATATGAGGTTTATGAAAATCAAATCAAATCACTGACACAGCATCCCAGCATTTTTTTGTTTTTAACTAGACTATAACCAAAAGACAAAAGAGAAGTGATGACTGCACATTTTTAAACATATGCACTTTTCTGACTTTGCAACTTGACTGTGAAGACAACGACCACTATAGTTTAGTATTCGGCCATTTCACAGCTGAGCAGATGAGCCTGTGTGAAAGTTGCAGGTATTCACGTGTATCGACTCATCCACTACAGTAAGTACCTTAGGACAGAGCTGGGCCTGTCCACAGCCTGGACACAACATGCCATTAGATTCTGACTGCAAATGAAACAGTTCTTGTTAGTGCTTAGAGATGTGTTGTGAGCATTGTTTCTTTATGTTCTGACTTCTTTTTTAAACACACAGAAGGTGAAACTACAGGAAAGAAAAGATAACATTATGTAGGATAGGTATAAGGTTGACTCTATGTGAGATAAACATTACTCAGTCTTTTATTTTAACTAGTTTGAATTGGACCTTGTGAAGTTTAGTTAACAAATTTAGTAACTGTGTCTCTGTCTGTTTACCACACAGATTAAATAAAATGCCAAAACTTCACAAGAATAAAGCGATTCTACTCTCACAATCAATATTTTAATATTTAACATCTAGTTTACCTGAATGCTGGTGTTGGGGACTCAGGTCTACCTCGTCTAAAGGGTAGGGGGCGCTGGCGGGTCGCACCGGTCTAAACATATAACTGTCATTTGGCAGAGAATGCATCCTGGATACAGAGATCTTGGATGACAGCAGGTTCTGGTTGTTGTACTGCACCTCTTCCTCCTGCAGGGGGAGACAGAGACCACTCAATGCTAAAACCAACAGCTGCAGTTTTTACAAAGAAAGAATAGAGCGCTGTGTGATTCTGATGACTGATGTCTGTGTTGCAGGTTGAGACAGGTAAAAATATGAATGCCATGTCTGTGGCATCTTTCTGGTGCAAGATAGTGTACGGACAACCACTGAAAATAACACACACACGCACAAATTCAAAGAACTGTCTCTTAAAGTTATCCTAAAGGTAAAGGTTAAAGGAGAGCATCGTTTGCCATCTTTTCATCAGGCTCTGACAAACATAGGATGAATTACATGCCAGCTCTATGCACAACCCAAAACATGTATTTAAATGTTTCCATATTTGTTAAAAGACTGCAACCCAGCAGTAAGATGTAATAACAAAGTATATGTTTATACCTTGTTTTATTCGTAATATTGCATTTCCACCGATCAGGCATAACATTAGTACCACCTCCCTATTATTGTGTAGTTTCCCCTGTTGCTGCCAAAACAGCCCTGACCCATCGAGGCATAGACTCCACTAGACTCCTGAAAGTGTGCTGAGGTGTTTGTAATCAAGATGTTAGCAGCAGATCATTGAAGTCCTCTAAGTTGTGAGGTGGGGCCTCCAGCAATCAGACTTGTTTGTCCATCGCATTCCACAGATGCTTGATTGGAGTGGGATCTGGGGAATTTGAAAGGCCAAGTCCACACCTCAAACTTATTTTTGTGCTCTTCAAACCATTCCTGAACCACGGTTGTTTTTTGACAGGCCCAATTATCCTGCCAAAAGACGCCACAGCCATCAGGGAGTACTGTTTCTGTGAAACGCTGTACATGGTCTGCAATAGTGCTTAGGTACATATCAAAGTAACACCCACATGAATGGAAGGACCTGAGGTTTCCCAAAACATCACACTGCCTCCACTAGTTTGTCTTCTTCCCATAGTACATCTGGTGCCAGGTGTTCCCCAGGTAAGTGACACACCTTGGGAGGCGGCAGAAAGGTCAGCAGTAGTTTTATTTGATGCAACAGTAGCTCGTCTGTTGGATCAGATTGCACGTGGGGAGTGAAGGCCTACCCGTGTGATCTGTTCACTGTTCCTTCCTTGGACCACTTTTGAGAACACCCCACAAGAGCTGCAACTTTGGAGACCCAGTTGTCTACACATCATAGCTTGGGCTTTCTTAAATTCACTGCTGTAATTGCTAATAAGCACAGTTTTGTCTTCCTACCTCTTCAGGTGAATTTGAGCATGGCCCCACATAGGTCCCTCCGACTGAGCTGTTGTTGGAATTTGTGCTTAGTCTGCGATCCCTCTCCCTATCCATTTCCAAGGCGATCTCTGCATCAATCTCCGCATCCTCTTTAGCATCCTGCAAATATATATCTACTTAATATCTGTGCATTTAAAAAGCCAAAAACCAAAGATATAGTACTCAAGTTACTGCACCTTGTTGCTTTCCTCTAGATGTTTCATCAGAACAGCCACCACCACATTGACCAGAACAAACTGGGCCATGAGCACAAAGGTGACAAAGTAAATTGGAGAAACCCAGGGCAGATATGGTAAACAGTGTTCGTCAGACGGGTGACACTCTCTCAATGTGTCCTGAAAAGAAAAAGAAGAGAAAATGAAGAAGCATAGAGTTTTACCCCGACACTGAATCACAGCCACCACTTGAAAAAGCTGGGCATCCACAGCTGCAAAGACTTTTGTAAGCATCACAGTTTTACACATTTACTCATTTGTAACTTCAGGAAACAAAGAAACACAAATTTAAGCACACACATAGACATGATGTAAGTAGTTCATAATCAGTAAAAAAAACCAAAAAAAACATTGCACATTGTTAAACAACCCCCACTCTCCATCACTCCTAAAAGGTATATGCATGAAATCACGTCCTGTTTTTATATTGAATTAGCTCAAAAAAAAAATCGCCAAACTGACAGACGTGTACATTTCTTACACACAACATAAAACAGACTGTCTGTACAAAGACAGAAATCTACTTTAAAGTGCATTTTTTAAAGCAGTGGTTAAAAAGAGAAACTGTGTGGCATCGCCCTCTGCTGGAATTCAAGAGGCATTGCTTATGTTGTGGGCCACTTACGAGCCTGAGTGGAGAAGTTTACTTACACATTTAACCCTTCACATAATATCTTAATATTAGAAAAAAGGTGTGTGACTTCAACAAACATGTCATTTTTTTAAGCATCGGGCCTTGTGTTTGACACCTTTTCCCTAACATGATCTTGTTAAAGAGATTCTACACTATACCTAAAAATTATAATTCATTTAAAAAAAAGAAAAACACATGACATTGTCACATCATTTGTACACGATCACATTTTTGTGTCGTTCAGAATTTCATTTTTTAATAAAGTAAAACTCAAAATGTGAAAGTTTTGACATTGGTCTCCTCTAAGCTACTTTATCATTTCATAATTGCTTTTCGAGGTCGTCGCTCTCTGCGGTTATGAGATAATCTAGTCATCATTTATTAGAGCTCATGTTGTGCATACAAGTGCGTTTGTGTGTGTGTCTGTTCATACTTTCATAATCCCATTCCAGTTGTCTCCAGTGGACACTCGAAACAGTGTGAGGAAGGCCATCCCAAAATTTCTAAAGGTTGCGTGACGACCCAGACCTTCACATGGGTTGTCGTCGCTGCACTCTAATCAAAGCAAACAGAAGACGTTAATTAAGCTGCGCTATAAACATGGTGATGAAAAGAAGACGAGAAATACAACGTGCCGCACTTCCATACAAAATACAACTTCTTCAATCATATAAATGCAGAGTAAACTAGTTCCAAGTGGCGTCTCCCTATGGACGTGGCACAGGACAGCGAATGAGAAAAGTCTTCCAGGGGACAGCGAAAAGTCTTTGGGTCAATTTAACAGAAAGCTCTCGAGGCCTTGTTTACAGAAAGAGAATAGCCACCAGAAGATATCCTCCCTTGCCTCAAACCTGAGGTCACATTAACAGCATGCTTGAGAAGAATAACACATCCCTTGGAGTATTATGTACCATGTTTATTATTCTAAGCATCAGTCACCAGGAGACAAATAAGAGGATTAAACAATGTGAGAGTGTAGCACAGAGGAAATGGATAGGGAAGGTTTGCGTAACTTGTAATGAAATCAAGCTATACTGATGCAAGACTGAAACGCTCGCTGTGGCTCTAACAAATGGGAGATGACTGAGTCGGAGGCTGCTGAGAATTCAGAAAAAGCAGCTTCAGTTCAAATATATTCAGTCAAACGTTAAACATCTGACTTTTTCATTTTTTGGACTGCAGGTATTTCACGTGTACGCCTTTAATATGTCTACATCATTAGCAAAAACATATTTTTAGACATAAAAAAACTTATTTCACAAGATCAGATTGTAAGAAAACTCATTTAAAAGATAT
>NW_024582695.1:302425-329925 GCF_018398535.1 Haplochromis burtoni | reverse complement strand
TTGAAAAAACATTTAAAGAAACCATATCAAGTAATATATCATGTGAATGGGCATGGGGAGAGCTGTACTTTAACACAATGCCCATGACATCACAATGACACCAGAAAGTTTCCCAAAATTACACAGTGCATGAAAATATCTTAAAGTCACAACTTCTTTCAGCTTATAGAAGCCAAATCAGCCAGCTCTGTCCCAGTTATATTGGTAAAGACAATAAAAAACACTATAAATGTGTTAAAGGTCAGACATCAGCATATTGTTGTAAAAACATCCTGATGTCAGCATGTTGTAATAAAAAGAATTCATAAAACATCAGCGTTTTAGTACAGCCCTTTCTTTTTGAGGGGAGATGTGCTCTCTGAGTGCTCTTGTCTTATTGCATTTATTTGATACCACATATGCTTATTTATGCATTAGCATAAAATACTTCTTTTTCCCTTTTCTACCCATTGCACGGAGAAATCCCTTGCGCGCTTAAAAATCAAAAAATTCAAAAATAACTTGGACAGTGTGCACCTCCTATGACTACATGTGCATCGTGCCATCATTTACCAGCATGTCTCATCTCCTTTTCCATTTTCTAAAAATCTTTCCTCGTGCACTCTGTGCCTGGGATGGTTATATCCGAATACTTGACATTTAGAAAATAGCAGAACAACGTCTGTCACTGCACACACATCATAATCTTTGGCGCAGCTGCTCTTTGCCTCTAAGATTTGAGCCACGCAATAACAGGGAGATACATCCGCGACATCTGCTGACACGCCTAAAAAAAAATGGTGGGTGCATTGACAAAATAGAAAAGCACAAAAAGCACAAGGGAGGAACAGTCTGACTCAAAAAAAAAAAAAAAAAAAAAAAATCACAAGATCGGTGGCAAAAATATGCACGGGTATCCATTTGACTAATGAACTCACTGACTCTGTGATACAATTCCTCTTGTGTGCAGTGTGTGTGCCATTTATTATAAGGCACATTTACTAAGAAAACCAAATGTGATGTGCAATAAGCTGGCGAAAATCTGAAGAAACAAACACACTTGAGGGTTAGGATATGAATTTTGTAATGTGGAAGGATACGCCTGGAATTAAATATTTATTAAAAAGCATAAATCTTTCAGGGCTGTCTATTCTGAACAAAATTCATATCCTGACCCTGTTTTCATAAATAAGAAAAAAAAAAAAGCAAAACCACTCTTTTGTGGTTGAGACATTACAGAGTCCATGTTTACCTGCGGCAGTGCTTGCATGACAGTATCCAACAGAGCTCTCATCCCTGTGGCCATCTTTAGAAGCTTCAGCACTGCAGAGAGACATTGAAACAGCCGTTTTACTGTGATAATTGTGAAAAAGGGTTAGTAGGAAACTGTTTTATCTACATCTGAGATCCTCTTTTTGATGCCAGATCTATTAGAATATTTAGGATAACTTAACAGAGTGAAATTATGTAAGTGTGTACAACATAAGCAAGGATAGATTGGTAAGCGTATGTGTACCTCGTGCTATCCTGAGCACTCTCATGATCCTGATGATGGTTGGATTTATTGGTAATGTGCCTTTCATTTTCAGCTCCTCCAGGACGATGCCCATGATGGACAATGCCACTATAGCTAAATCCAGCTGATTCCACCTGAGAATATTTTTTAGTCGGGTAGAAAAGAAAAGGGCAAAAAAATAAATCAATAAAAAATAAGACACAAGATACAGTGCTTCTCTTTCATCGCTCATGCAGCATATTCAACTAGTACCAGCGGGTGATTGTAACAACAAAGTAATACAAGTTCCTTCTTAGTCTTTAAAGGTTATTGTGAGTTAGCTGAAAAGGAGAACAGATGGGAACAGAAGATGAAATGTTGCTGCTGCCTGGCTGCTGATGCTAAATAGTGAGGAGGCTGTTTAGATTAATGGGCAGCCCACCCACTAATCTCTTTTGTAGGGAAAACACTGAGGCAAACCATGATAGCGCTCCACCTGGGTACTCTGAAAAAGATAAGTACCCTGACCACCCAGTGCTCTCAATACAATTGTGGGAAAATAAGGAAGGCAGGAATTCACACAATAAGTAAGGGAATTATTTTTGTAACCATTTTATGCGAGATAGTTACATTGACTTTAGTGGGAAACAATGCTATAGAGATTCTCATTGTTTTACCTGTCTCTGATGAACCTGTGTATGCCAAATGCCACAAGTTTGAGGAGGGCCTCAACGACGAAGATGCAGGTAAACACGTAGTTACAGTACTTCAGAACCTCTCCTAAATACTGAGTGCACAGATTGAATGTAAGGAGAAGCGTACAGATTAATTTGAGACATCTTTCACAACATTTTCCATTTGAGCAAGTTTGTAAGGGCACGCATTACCACTGGTTGTTTATAGTGCTCTATGCTCATGGTGAAGACATTGACGCAGATGATAAAAGTGATGAAGAGGTCCAGGTGGTGGCTGGTACACAGCGAGTGGATGGACAGACGCAGGGGAGAGTAGTCGTCATAGTAGCGCCCGAGCTTGGCCTCTGGATCACAGTATTTTCCAAATATGTCTGTGATGTTTGGATGCTCAAGGTCTAATTTGAAATAGAATCCCGTTACAACTTTAATTTCAAGACGATATATCCCTGTGAGAAACTCTCATCTATCTTGAAAATGTAAAAATTGTGTTTGCAGAACAGACAAAATGCAACTTTATCTATATACTTTGTCTATATATATATATAGATATAGATATATATCTATCTATATATATCTATCTATATATATCTATCTATATATATCTATATATATATATATATATATATATATATATATCTATCTATCGATCGATCGATGGATCGATCGATATATATATCTATATATAGATATATATATGTAGAGAGAGAGTTTCATCTAACAGTGATGACTTAGACCTAATTAGACCTAATGAGGAAAACTAATGAGATCTACTAAGTCACTCGAGTCAATGTTTCCTTGCTTTCACACCTTACTAAATATTCTTTCCTCCCAGTCGGAGCTCGCTCCTGTATAGACCATTTACTGTTCTACCCCCTTTGTTTTACCTTTCTCAGGTAATCTTCCTTTAACTCCTGCCCACTGGAAATCGGGATTCATCTGGGTGTAGACTACCAGATAAATTATTAAATCTAGATTCAGATCCACACTGGAATATGTTAATTACAAGCTATGCTGAAAACACCTGACCCTGAAATGACATGAAGCCAGAACTGTATTAACATTTAAACACTCATTCAGCCCCCCGTGCCCTCATCCTATCTACACAGCCTTGGGCAGATACCTTGGACAGAGTCTGCCAACGTACGCTTGTCTAAGATCTGTCAGTTAGTCGCATAATTGTTGGTCAGTTTAAATTTCTCTTCCATGGTGAAAATGTATAAAACACCATGTTATAATAAAACTAAAGACTTGTCGACGGCCTATGTAACAAGGGTTGTGTGAGACGCAAGTAAGTTCGAAGATGAGGTTTAGCTTTTTCTTACTGGTGTGAATGCAGGGAACGTTCCTGTTCTCCACCGCTCTGTGCCACGATGTTTCCTTCAAAACTTCCAAAGTTAAAACATATTTCACCCTTACAGGCATGGATCAGCATTTAGCTTGGCACTTCCAAACATTCATAAAAATCTCTACAAAAGCTGAAGGTGGGTCATGTTGCATAAATCGTCAAAACAGACATCATCTTCTATTCCCAGCGTGTAGCAGAGGATCATAACATTTCACCGAAAGCAACCTCTTTATCAGAAAGTTGTTTTTCATTTCATCTTCCCAGAAGTCCTTTTTTTCTTTTTTCTAACACTTTTCCCACACAAACTCAGGCAAAATGAGTTGGACAGAGTGAATCCATTGAAGAAGCAATAATGTAAATAAATGGGATCATGCAAATGTGATCTTTCCTTGGTCAAAACAGGAAGGGAGGATACAAAAAAAGGGGGGAAATTTGCCGCAAATCGTGACTGTAATAGTGATGCTTGGATTCAAAAACCTTTTCTGGCAAAGTGTGTGGAGCAGTGTGTGTGTGTGTCTTTGTTTTGTTTTTTTCTTGCTGGTGACTGACCCAGTTTGCCAAAGAGCTCCACTCCCAGAGCAGCATAGATGAAGAAGAGCAGCATGAAGAGAAGACCAAGATTTCCCACCTGGAAGGAAAAAGAAAAAAACAAACCCCAAAACATGTTAGATATCTTCTGCAAAAAAACAACAGTACCATTTAAAACATTACAGATCCAGGGACAAGAAGGCACTGTCTCCGGAGTATATAATCGAGAGGGAGTATATAACTGACTCCATTTGTTTGTCTGTCTGTTCGTTAGCAGTGTAGCATCCACAGTTTCCAAGATCTCATTTTCATATTTTGTGTGACGGTACAAGTTGGTTTCATTTAGGTGAAAATCACATCAAGATCACATCAAATGGGTAAAACAATAAAAACAAGCCTTGCTTGGCACGAGCACCTCAGTTTTCCAGGGATCTGACCTTGACCTTTATTGTTTGTGCCAATGGTAAAAGTTGACCTTGAAAAAACATTTAAAGAAACCATATCAAGTAATATATCATGTGAATGGGCATGGGGAGAGCTGTACTTTAACACAATGCCCATGACATCACAATGACACCAGAAAGTTTCCCAAAATTACACAGTGCATGAAAATATCTTAAAGTCACAACTTCTTTCAGCTTATAGAAGCCAAATCAGCCAGCTCTGTCCCAGTTATATTGGTAAAGACAATAAAAAACACTATAAATGTGTTAAAGGTCAGACATCAGCATATTGTTGTAAAAACATCCTGATGTCAGCATGTTGTAATAAAAAGAATTCATAAAACATCAGCGTTTTAGTACAGCCCTTTCTTTTTGAGGGGAGATGTGCTCTCTGAGTGCTCTTGTCTTATTGCATTTATTTGATACCACATATGCTTATTTATGCATTAGCATAAAATACTTCTTTTTCCCTTTTCTACCCATTGCACGGAGAAATCCCTTGCGCGCTTAAAAATCAAAAAATTCAAAAATAACTTGGACAGTGTGCACCTCCTATGACTACATGTGCATCGTGCCATCATTTACCAGCATGTCTCATCTCCTTTTCCATTTTCTAAAAATCTTTCCTCGTGCACTCTGTGCCTGGGATGGTTATATCCGAATACTTGACATTTAGAAAATAGCAGAACAACGTCTGTCACTGTACACACATCATAATCTTTGGCGCAGCTGCTCTTTGCCTCTAAGATTTGAGCCACGCAATAACAGGGAGATACATCCGCGACATCTGCTGACACGCCTAAAAAAAAATGGTGGGTGCATTGACAAAATAGCAAAAGCACAAAAAGGAGCACAAGGGAGGAACAGTCTGACTCAAAAAAAAAAAAAAAAAAAAAAAATCACAAGATCGGTGGCAAAAATGATGCACGGGTATCCATTTGACTAATGAACTCACTGACTCTGTGATACAATTCCTCTTGTGTGCAGTGTGTGTGCCATTTATTATAAGGCACATTTACTAAGAAAACCAAATGTGATGTGCAATAAGCTGGCGAAAATCTGAAGAAACAAACACACTTGAGGGTTAGGATATGAATTTTGTAATGTGGAAGGATACGCCTGGAATTAAATATTTATTAAAAAGCATAAATCTTTCAGGGCTGTCTATTCTGAACAAAATTCATATCCTGACCCTGTTTTCATAAATAAGAAGAAAAAAAAAGCAAAACCACTCTTTTGTGGTTGAGACATTACAGAGTCCATGTTTACCTGCGGCAGTGCTTGCATGACAGTATCCAACAGAGCTCTCATCCCTGTGGCCATCTTTAGAAGCTTTAGCACTGCAGAGAGACATTGAAACAGCCGTTTTACTGTGATAATTGTGAAAAAGGGTTAGTAGGAAACTGTTTTATCTACATCTGAGATCCTCTTTTTGATGCCAGATCTATTAGAATATTTAGGATAACTTAACAGAGTGAAATTATGTAAGTGTGTACAACATAAGCAAGGATAGATTGGTAAGCGTATGTGTACCTCGTGCTATCCTGAGCACTCTCATGATCCTGATGATGGTTGGATTTATTGGTAATGTGCCTTTCATTTTCAGCTCCTCCAGGACGATGCCCATGATGGACAATGCCACTATAGCTAAATCCAGCTGATTCCACCTGAGAATATTTTTTAGTCGGGTAGAAAAGAAAAGGGCAAAAAAATAAATCAATAAAAAATAAGACACAAGATACAGTGCTTCTCTTTCATCGCTCATGCAGCATATTCAACTAGTACCAGCGGGTGATTGTAACAACAAAGTAATACAAGTTCCTTCTTAGTCTTTAAAGGTTATTGTGAGTTAGCTGAAAAGGAGAACAGATGGGAACAGAAGATGAAATGTTGCTGCTGCCTGGCTGCTGATGCTAAATAGTGAGGAGGCTGTTTAGATTAATGGGCAGCCCACCCACTAATCTCTTTTGTAGGGAAAACACTGAGGCAAACCATGATAGCGCTCCACCTGGGTACTCTGAAAAAGATAAGTACCCTGACCACCCAGTGCTCTCAATACAATTGTGGGAAAATAAGGAAGGCAGGAATTCACACAATAAGTAGGGAATTATTTTTGTAACCATTTTATGCGAGATAGTTACATTGACTTTAGTGGGAAACAATGCTATAGAGATTCTCATTGTTTTACCTGTCTCTGATGAACCTGTGTATGCCAAATGCCACAAGTTTGAGGAGGGCCTCAACGACGAAGATGCAGGTAAACACGTAGTTACAGTACTTCAGAACCTCTCCTAAATACTGAGTGCACAGATTGAATGTAAGGAGAAGCGTACAGATTAATTTGAGACATCTTTCACAACATTTTCCATTTGAGCAAGTTTGTAAGGGCACGCATTACCACTGGTTGTTTATAGTGCTCTATGCTCATGGTGAAGACATTGACGCAGATGATAAAAGTGATGAAGAGGTCCAGGTGGTGGCTGGTACACAGCGAGTGGATGGACAGACGCAGGGGAGAGTAGTCGTCATAGTAGCGCCCGAGCTTGGCCTCTGGATCACAAAAATTCAGGAACAAACAAATATATGAAAGACAGAGTAAGAAACACGCAGAGAGACTCTCTTTGGTGAGTAACTGTTGTCTGAATATAAAGTGTTGTATGTGTAGCAGTGTGCACCGGAAGGCAGAGGGGCAAAGAGAAGGCAACCACCACTGCTGTTCCATTTCATACTTTATTCACCAAAATATGCTTGTTCCTTAATAAGATTCTGCTATTTTGGTACGCATGTCACACCAGAGAGGCCCTTGAGCAGACCAGGCGACCCACTGATCCTCTAATTGTAAACTTACTCACAGCGGTGGTGCTCCCCTTGTCCCTGTTCCTTAAACAGCATGTGCATGCTACTGCTTGTGTGGCTTGTTTAAATAAGTGAGGACATGAGAGTAACACGAAGTCTAAGATATTTATGGCATGTATTCATTTTTTAAAGGGATCACATATTTAGTATTATTACTCAAAATACTTTTGTACGTAAATTTGCACACGTACAGTTCTACTTAAAAATTTACATCCACACGAACATCATGGGGATTTATGGATTTTCGTGAAACCTGAACTGTCCTTTTCCAGGGTGGAATAACTGTACCGCATACATCTTTAAAAAAAAAACTAAAATTAGACACACATCACTGAATTTATTTTTGATTTTCTATAATCCACAAAAGTTTACATAAAAGCTCAAATATACACATTCACTCACTTAAATCTTTTAATAAAGGTGCTGAAGGCTCTACAAACACCAAGGCCTTTCAGCTTCTTGTTAGTGATCGTGATTGACTACAACTGTTAGTTCTCTTTGTTTGACAGAACTCATTGGATTGACCAATACTCGAAACAATTTGAAAGTCCACAGAACTCAGAGAAGATCTAAGAAATAGAATTCTAGATGTGCACAAGTTGTGGCTTTCTTTTTCCTAAATAACCATAGATTTCTGCAGAGAACTATCCCTTTAAACAACTGCACTTAAGTACAAGTTACTTGAATATGTCACCAATTTGCCAAGATCCGGACGAAGATCCAAATTCTGACCCTCAGATGAGAGGAAATCGGTTAAGATGTTGAGGAATAACCCAGGAACCACTAAGACTGAAGCCTGCAGTGAACTGGAAACTGCTGGAACACCAGCATCAGTGTCCACAGTGAAATTCATTTTACATCACAATGGACTGACAGGGTTTGGACCAAGTGAAAAGTTTTATGGTCAGGAGACATAAATTGAGCTATTTGGCCAAAATGACAGGAAGTGTTTTAGGAGGAGTAAAGATGAGGCTTTCAAACCTAAGAACACTGTACCAGCTGTCAAGCATGGCGGAGGTATCATCATGCTTTGAAGATGGAAGAAATTACCGACTATCTCTAAATTCTTCAAATTCACCTCAAATCAACAGCTAGATGGTTGAAACTTGGATATAATTGGGTGTTCCAAAAGGACAATGATCTCAAACATCCATCAAAGCTAGTATTGAAATGGATAACACAGGCTAACATTAGGCTATTGGGATGGTTTTCCCAAAGCCCCGCCCTTAACCCTATTGTACAGCTGAGTCCGCGCCATGACACCAATCAATAAAAATAAACTCTACCAACTCTGCCAAGACAAGTTGTTAAATATCCTGCCAGCATTATGCCAGAAGGTTGTTGACGGTGACCAAAAGCATCTGGTCAAAGCACAAATTGCTTAGAGACACCAAATATTAGTGGGGATGTATGAATATATTTGTGCACCTAATTCTTGTTTGTTTAAGTGGTCAAAGATGTGTGCTGTACAATGATTTGACCCTGGAAAAAGAACAGTTCAAAGAAATCATTGAAAGCCCAAAATTACCATGAAATTCATGCCTACGATAAGTGGATGTAAACCTCTGACCTCATTTGTGCATACGTAATGATAAGCAAGTGCCGTGCATGTTGCACTCTTAAGAATCAAAAGTTAGAGTGACATTAGAGGAGGAGGAAACATAAGCCAATTTTTAGTCAGATTAAGGAAGTCCAGTGGCACAGAAAATACCATTACCAATGCTAACTAGCTGTTTCAAATGTTTTATGGTTATGCATGTTAATGCCATGTTTACATATTTAATATTAGGTTAATAGTCAGAATGTTGACGCTAATTAAACTTTCTCATTTCTGTAAGTGTGAAACTTGCTGCTGTTTGAGATAGCACTACCCAGTCAAGGGTCACAGATGCTTACATGGGTTAGGACTACATTGTGTATGAACAGAAGAAGCCAATCCAAATTGATATCTTGGTGGATGGCATTTTTTGCTTTTGTGTGCATTTATACATTTTTGTTACGGTGCCAACATACAACAAGTGTTTTACAAATGAGACCCTGGCTATTTATATGTGCTTGTTATCAAACTAGACTGCATACTCACATGTCCACTGTAATTATCTAACGTGTATGTGAATGTCTATGACATACTCTCACGTATACCATGCCCTGCCCTATGCATCGACTGCATGCTTTCATGCCATTCTTTTTAAAACTAGGATTTAGAGGGGCTGTGCAGGGTATGTTCAACAACACCATCCTTTAACAAATGAGATCGTTCAGCTTGTACTGCTTTAGCGATAATCTAAACGCTTTAAATTGAGCTCAATAATTTCAAATTAATCAGTTAATATTGCTGTCAAATTCCTTAAGATTTTAGTTTGAGAATTAGGGGGTGCTGTTGAACAAACACTGGAGCCACTTTTCTCTAAAATACTTGCAGGAAAAAAAATCTCAGTAGTCTAAAACTACATTCGTTTTTTGATTGATCAGTGAGTTTTGATTGATCATATGCCCAAATCCCTATGAACAGGCTCATTCCTCTGAGACATTCAAGTAGCTTATATTACATTTATCAAGAGCAGTTTTAGACCAGTGAGACATGGTGCCATTAGAACATGAAATAGCTGTGTTCTGTTCTGCTCACACCATATACTGCCTTAAAATGTAACTCTGCGATTACGTAAATGAATATAAGACAAAATACTTCTACAAATTTCTCTCATTCACAATCAAGTCCCTAAATGAAATACTCTTCTGTATTGTGACTGTATAGTACTTTGAATCATGATTGCAGTGGGTGGTGTGTTTCGGATGTTTCTACCAGCATGTCCTTGCATTAGCTATAAGGTGCAACAAACAACAATTTTTATCTACGTAACTTAACATATGCTAACAGCGCAGCTACCCAAGGTGTTTACAGGTATAGCAGCCAAAGTGTCTGCTATGTTTCTGAGTCTGCCAGTCAAAGCGTGTTTACAGGAAATATCCTTCTTCTTCTATCCATGACAAGAACCATTTCATGGTCAGTGTTGCACATGCATTCGCAAGGAGGGAGGGGTTTACTGGCATTTCACCAATTCAAATTTTGCTAGCAAAATTTCGAAAGACATCTGGAGAAATGCAGCCGTTAATTACTTTCACATGCAGCAAGTGTTATAAAGGTGCTTTTTAAAAGTAATGAAACCAAAAACAAAAGTTAGCTTATTACAGGTTTTGTTGTATTTAAATTTGGTATCTGAGACGTATTTAAAATAGATTAAGTACTGTTAATACTTTTACACTAAACTGGTGGCAGTTCCATTAATTAAAGGGTGAGCATACAAAGTTTTAGGTTAAAACAACTGCTCAAGTTTTTCATGCAGTGTTAGAAAAAGGGTAAGAGTAGGGCTGCAGTCATGCATTTGCATGCATCAGACTGATGTAGTCCACGCCCCCTGTCAGTGATCGATCACTGTTTGCGTGAGCTAGCCAGTCTTTTAAATTCTCCCTCTTTTAATGTTTCAGTCTGTTATATATACATGTATCCCTGTTTGTTTCTTTTTCTCATTCCCGTTCTCTTTTTTTCAGGCTCTGAAAGCAGGCAGTGCTCAGAAAAATAGACTACCGACCAGCCCCTTCATTCTCCTTACTCCTGCGCTTTTTCTCTTTCATTTTGAGCCTCTTCTCTTCCCGTAAGCGTGCCTCCTCCTCTTCCTGGTCCTGTCGGCACTTGTGGAAATTCTCCACCACAACCCCAACAAACATATTAAGGACGAAGAAGCTGACGATGAGCAGGAAGGAGATAAAGTAGAGGAGCATCCAAGGATTGTTGTTCCTTTTAGGCTGAGGAAAGCAGAAGACAGCAGAGAATATTTGCTTTTTCAGTTTTTTATGCATATTTCTTACTGAAAACAAAAAAGAACAGGACTTTTAGCTCTTCTGATCATCTTGTGCAAGTATAAGAGATACCAGCACCCAAACTGTCAGTATCTTATCACTTACAACATTCAGAAGCAGGTCAAATCCCTAGAAAATGTTCAGGGAAAGCTCCACCTTTTAAACTGTTTTCTCTTTGTCACTTAAAGCTGTGTGCACACTTGACGCGATATGCAGTGATGTCACAACCACAGACTAGAGAACGTGACATGGCAACATGAAGTGGTTGGGATCTCAGATAAACTTCTAAACTTCGAAGTGAGCAACTGAAGGGACTACCAATGAGGATTTCCTGGGCCAACTGGATCATGTAACGTCTGCCTACGACTTACTGTCACCTTCAAAGTGATCCACGAATAAGTAATCACTTCGAGGGTGGATGTAGATTAACACTACAAAGGTATTTTTTGTGTACCTGACACAAGGCAATTTTACAGCTTAGCAATTTCTCACACCATTACCTGTTGGTCCACTCCTACTGCATCCAGCCCATCATACATGATGGTAACCCAGCCATCCTTACACGACAGCACAAACAAAGACATCAGAGCCTGGATATTAAACACAAACAATATAGGAAGTCATTACACATGTGATCAGTTTTGTTATGTACATACCATCTAGATTAGTGTTATGCTGACTTGTAACTCTATTTCTCCATCATTACTAGAAGCTTAAAAGCCTGAGGTGGTTTTGTGCTGTTCTGCATATAATAATAACATAATATATTAATACCATGAAATATGTCATAGAAGTTGGGACATTTTTAAGTAATTATTTGCTGAAGATGCAGCAAGGTGATTTATCAAAAACAATTAAAAAATTATGGAACAACTGGATACCAAAAATTAAAAGGATTGGACTGAAAATAAGCCAGTGTCCAACGAAAAACTCTGAAAAACTCCGCAGAAAGCCTGGAGAACTGTTTCTCAAAACCTCATTAAAAACTCATCCTTGCTCCTTGGAAACAAAATATTAAAAAATGAGGGATAGCTCAAGACTTTTGTACAGTACTGTAAAGTTAGTTAAAACAGCTCACAGTGAGATTGTGCAGTGCTGATTCCACACTCATGCCCCATCTTTTTTGCCAAATCTCACCCTCAATCTATTGTTTGTTACCTGAATCAGGTTGTCAAAGTTGTACTTTTTTCGTATCCAGCGGTAGTTAGCCTGCAGACAGTCTGATTTGTTGGTGATGTTTCTTGTGTCCAGACCTTCACAGTGGTAGAACTTCCCTTTGAACAGCTAGAGTGAAACAGAAAAACATAGAGAGAGTTATCTGCGGGGCTATTTTGGTAGCCATTTACATGTTATGTACCAGAGTTTGTAGCTTATAAAGCCAGAAATAAAGAAATAAAGGGAAGTTTTGTAGAACATATTATTATCATACGTTTCCCTCAGTCCTTGGGTAATACCAGGTCATCTTGTTTCTTTTCACACTTCACCTAACTGTCATTCTTTCAAAAATGCTCAAACAAAAAGCTAATTGTTGATTGGATACTGAGTGACATTTAAGCAACAAAAGGTGTAAGGCGTTGTGGAACAGTGATTACCTGGACCCCCAAGATTCCAAAGATAATGAAGAAGGCGCAGCATATCAAAACAATGTTCCCAATAGGTCTAAGAGAGGTGATGAGCGTCTCCACAACAAGCTTTAATCCTGGGGCTCGACTGATCACCCTGGAACACGCAAACCAAAACATGTTTAACACAAGTACCAATAAATGCAGCACATTAAAAAACTAGAACCCAAACAAGGTAGAGCAACAAAAAAGTATCCAGCACATGTGCATCAATATATAAAAGCTACTTTCGAATTTCCCCTTATTCCTAAGGGATCCCTTCCATCACCACACTGACAAAAGTATTCATTCACCCATCCAAATCATCGAATTCAGGTGTTTCAATCACTTCTATGGCCACAGGTGTATTTAATCAAGCACACAAGCACGCAGACTGCTTCTACAAACATTTGTTAAAGAATGGGTCGCTCTCAGGAGCTCAGTGAGTCCCGGCGTGATACCGTGATAGGATGCCACCTCTGTGGAACAAATCCTGTCGCGAAATTTCCTCACTACGAAATATTCCACAGTCAGGTGTTAGTGGGATTTTAACAAAGTTAAAGTTACAGGAAACGACATCAACTCAGCTGCAGAGCGGTGGTAGTAGGCTCACAGAGCAGGGTTAGCAAATACTGAGTCGCATCGTGCACTGAGATTCCCAACTTTCCCAACTTCATGTGGTTTCAGATTAGCTCAACAACAGTGTGAAGAGAGCTTTATCCATGGATTTCCATGGCGAGCAGCTGTAACCAAGCCTTACATCACCGAGTGCAATGTAAAGCATCGGATGCAGTGTTTATAAAGCATAGGACCATAGGACTCTAGAGCACTAGAGATGGGTTCTCTAGAGTGACGAATGTATGGGTTTGGCGGTTGCTCAGGGAACGGTACTTGTCTGACTGCACTGTGCCAAGTGTGCAGTTGTATTTCAGGAGTTTGACTCTGCCTCTTAGTTCCAGTGAAAGGAACTCTTAATGTTTCAGCTTACCAAGACATTTTGGCCAATTCCATGCTCCCAGCTTTGTGGGAACAATTTGGGATTGGCCCCTTCCTGTTCCAATATAACTGCAAACCAGTGCACAAAAATACACTTCTGTAAGAATGGTCAAAAATTCCCACAAACATTCCTAAACCCTGTGGAAAGTCTTCCCAGAACAAAGAGTGGGCTGACATCATATTAAAGCCTATGGATTAATAATATGATGTCAGTGAAGTGTATATGTGTGAAGGCAGACGAGCAAATACTTTTGACGATATAAAGTAGCACTGCAAATTTGCACATGATTCAGCAGATATTTACTCTAGATTCCTTGTGTGTCTTCCTGGGATCAACATATGGATCTTTTGTACTTTAGGCAAATATGCAAACCACTACACTATAACCCTCCAAAAGGTGAGAAGACAGTATCCACATACAAAAGAAAATCCAACATGTACCTCAGTGGGCGAAGTGTTCGTAGCAGGCGAAGTACTCTCAGAATTCCCAGGATCTTGTTTTCACCATGATAGGCCAGATAAACCAAAATGTCGATCAGAGACACAAACACCAATACACCATCCAGAATGTTCCAACTGGACTGGAGGTAGCTCTGCTTCCCAAAGCAGAAACCAAGAGCTACAACCTGGGAATTATTAAAATACAAATTAAGCTGTACACAAGGCAGTAATCACAATAATCTAGATCCAGTAGAAAATAGAAAAAGGTTCATCTACAGAAGAAAGAAAAGGAAATGATTCTTACCTTAATGGCCATCTCTGCTAGGAAGATCACAGTGAAAATATAGTTGGACACACTCAGGAAATGTCGCTCCTAAAGAAGAGAGTGATATTATATTTCAGCCCACATACCATGTAGCACATGCCACATCACACTACAGAGTACAGAGTATCTAGCATCAGTCTAAAATGTGTCTTTTTAAAGGTTTTAAACTCTGGAGTTTTATTCTTTCAGCTCTTGTACACTTTAATAAAATGATTTTTATCATGGCCCTGGGTCTTCAACCCAACTATTGATATGCTAATGTTCGGTTTTGTTATGTTTCTAGTTCATAGTTCTTGTTTGATTTTGTTCCCTTCTGTGTCCAGTCGGTATTAGTCTCTTGGTGGGTCCTCCCCTGCATCCCCTGTGTGTGGTCACGTCTGGTTATAAAGCTCAAGTCTCTGTCCCTCGCTCCCTGTTTTTTGTCAGTCTCGCCTCAGTGTTTGTGTTCCCTGTCTTCCTGTGTCTGGCCCGTCTTTTTCCTGTTTTATTCTCATGGTCATCTGTCCTGTATGTGTAATGTAATGTGGCTCCCCTGCCTCTTCAGTCAGACTATGTTCAGCTGTGTTCCCCAGGTGTTTCCTGCCCTGACACCCTCTTGAAATATTGTCTGTATCTCCTTCTGTCTGTTGCCATCCCTCGATGCTGTGTGCTGTCTGTTTATTTTAGTTTCTAGCGCCTTCCCAGTTTAGCTAATGTTTTTTTGTGAATCTGGCAATAAAGCTGTTTTTGAGTTCACGTTCTGCCTGAGAGCCCTGCATTCGGGTTTTATCCTTCCTTGCCTCACACAGCGGTTAGTGACAATTTTTTTCTAAGCTTTCTGCAAATAATCATCAATCAAGCACCAAAAAGCACATAATGTGATATATTGTGAATAAATGTTTTGTAATTTTTTGCTTTTACTAATTTACTTTGGAAAATAGAAAATGAAGGCAAAGCTGACAAAGTTGAAAACAAATACATTATTGTAGCACCTTGATTCTTTTCTTTTTCAGCCTTTCTGTTGTAGATTTTTTTCCATTAAGCAATTTGGACTATGCTTTAGCTGCAGGATAGATGACTCTAGAATACTTTGGTATACAAAGTTCATCTTTGACTCAATGGCTTCAAGGTGGCCAGGTCTCGTGGCAGCAAAAGAAGCACAAGTCACCACCCCAACACCGTGCTTGACAGTCGCTATGGAGTGTTTTTGCTGATATGTTCTGTTTGGTTTTCACCAAACGTGGCACATAATGGCCATACAGCTCCACTTTGGTCTTATCTGTCCAAGAGACATTGTTCCAGGATTCTTGTGGTTTGTTCAGATGGAGCTTTGCAAACCTAAACCATGCTGCCATGTTCTTTTTAGAGAAAAGAGCCTTTCTCCAGGCAACCCTTCCAAACAAGACATGCTTCTTTGGCTTTTTTCTAACTCTACCTTCATTAACTTTAACATTTGAAATGTTAACTGAGGCTTGCAGAGTCTAAGACATTGTTAATGTAATGTGTTAACTGTTAATGGACAACCTCATATCTGAGGTTGTATTTGCCTAATTTTAAGAACTGTTAAGGACCACATTATTTGCAGATATCTAAAACCTTAGAATTTAAAAAGTGTGTACTTTCTTTTTTACTATGTGAATGTAGTGAAAGACCCCAGTACCCAGACTAAAGCACAAGCTGAGTGTATGTGAAGCCCAAGCAAGAAACCTTTGTTACTACAGGTAACAATGGAAGGGATAAAAAGCATCAAGCATCACATATAACAGAGGAAATTTTGCCAGTTTCTCTTACTTAATTAAGGATCAGTTATAAGAGATAGAAACTAAATAAAACAGTCCTGGTGTGTATTGGCTGTGCGTGTGTGTCTTACCGTGCTGTCATTTTTTATATCAGGTCTTTCCAGAGCAATGGTGATGCAGTTGAGAAAGATGAAAACCAGAACTATGTGGTCAAACAGTCTGTGAGAGATCACTTTCTGGCACCACATACGGAACCTAAAAAAAACCCCAAAAACAGTAAATTAAAAAAAAATAAAAAAAACACAGACAAACATACACGCAACTCTGATAAAACAATAAAATATCCATCATTTATTAAAACTGATAATCAAATAAATAATAGTGAGAATTCAGTAAAAAATACAAGAGACAGAAATAGTTAAATTAAAAAAAGAAGAATCAGAGAGGAATAGGCCAGTGAGTAAGCAGAAAAATGGATGGCAGAGGGTGACAACGTAACGGACTGAATTCTTTGTATGGATCCGTGTGTGTGTGTGAAACTCATGCTGGTGGGACATAAATCTGCTAGTGCAATCACACTTTGGTGACACAAGCTAATGCTGAAAATGTAAATCATTGTGTCTTAGTATAAATAGTTTGGGGTTAGGTTCAGGTTAGGATTAGTGTAAGTGTAGTAACTGTGATCCTACAGGATTAGGGTAAATCTCCAAGATATATGTGTGTGTGTGTGTGTGTGTGTGTGTGTGTGTGTGTGTGTGTGTGTGTGTGTGTGTGTGTGTGTGTGTGTGTGTCTTACGGATTCTCTGGAGAAAACAGGTACAGCGTCCAGTCTTCATGCTCTTTGCACCATCGGGGCTTCATGTTATGGAACTCCTTCCTGGTCCAGTAGCAAAAAGAAGCCTGCAGAAAACGATGGTTGCACATCAACATCATTAACACCAACAACAAAACAACTTTCTCTGTCAATATCTCCGAACCAACTATAGGTGTCACCTTTGCATTTGGTGAAATGTTTATTACTGTTGTTACCGTCATGTCTGCTACAGTCAAAGCTAAGTGCGTCAAATCTCACCCAGTGAAAAACTCCAAATGGTTTGTCTTGCAAATCTAAAGGTTCAGTATTCTGGCAGATATACTTTTTCACATTTTTACACATATTAATATACACATCGAAGCTAACGCAACTGATAAATATTTAATCAATGCTGAGATTGTTGTAGATTAGAAGCAAGGCTACTAAAAGGACGATGCGCTCCTCTCCAAAAATAGACAGCTGCTCCACAAACTATGCATGCAATCTGTAGAATCCGAGCAATAAAAATTTTATTACTTTTTGTTCTGCGTGCACTCCTTAAACCCCGACTGAAGATCAGCTAGAACATTAAATCATGCAAAAAAATTCTTGAAGGTGGAGAAACTGCGTAAGCCCAAGAGCTTTTTATATAACTGAATGCTGCTAAATGTCATTGCCAAAACTATATATTATGTTTATCAGTGGAAGTAAAATTGTATTATGACGACTCTAATGTGCACAACCCGTCAACAATTACACTGCAGATCCTATTAGAGAGAAGCAATGCACGGCTTTAAGCAGAGTTTCCACGGTGTTGCTGATGTTAGCCGTTCTGCACTTAAATCTATGGGGGCATAGTAAACACGTGTTTCATTGCATAAGTAAAGGGAGATAATTGGGACTATAACAGGCGGACCTCCAACTTAGCTAGGCCACAAGCTCAATAGAAAGTGTTTTGAAACTCATTAAAGTTTGTAATAAAACAAACAGAAGAAAGCTTAGGTGCGCAGCTTCTGCACTTCAGGATTCTAATTAAAAACAACCCAAAGTTAGGCCTCTCAGAAACTGCTTATCTGGCAGGCTGCCCATTATGTGAGCACGTGTGCATCTGGGCGTATCCTGCGTGTGTGCGCCTGTGACAAGAACCGACCGCTCAGCTCTCCTTGGAGTCGAAGCCCATAATCTGAGATAGACACTCACAGAGAAGAACGTGCATGTGCACACCTCAGTTGGCACAACGTGTGCACACACGCAGTGTATACCCTTCCAAGTGTGCATTGAAACACACACCCATGTATCAATACACTGTCTGTATTAAGCCTCACTTATCCACTTCGCCGGGGGAGAGGGCTTTTGTTTCTGCGGATTTCATGGCATTATGAACTCAATTTGGAGCCAATAAACCCATGAACACTGTCGCGTAAGAGGTCATCCAAAACCACCAAGGAGGGGGAAGTGGAAGGGGGCCTCTCCAGGTTTTTCACGCACAAATATATAAGTGTGCTGATTGCATGTACTCAAGTTGTTTTGTACCCACTGAGAAAACAATTAGTGCCTAAACTAATCAATTAAGGCATGACAATTAGTGTCCCTCCAGGCTTTGCAGTGTGAACACAAAATGCACACTCTAATTTATATACAAAAGTAAGTGAACGCAAAGGGCAGAAGGGGAGAACTGCAAGAGGAGAGAAGAAAATGAAATAAAATGTGTAAACAGAGTCACAGAGAGCACAGATTAGGAATTTACATAACATTTCAAAATCCATCCACGAGCATCTGTATTTAATTGTAAAAATGAGCCGCAGAGTAAACGAAACAACCAAATGCCACTTACATCATCGTCCAAATCGTCCTCTGGGGAGGAGTCTTCTTTGGGGTCGGAGTTCACGTTTGGGTTGTAGGTCACGGTCCTCCCATTGCAGTCACCATAGTCTGCTACCACAGAAGGGCAGAGAGTAGACGCCTGCAGCAGTTCCAAGGACCCCGGCTTTAGTCTGTTGTTTCCCCCTGCCTCCACTTTGCCATCCCTGGCATCCTCATCCTCTCCACCTTCCCCAGACAACAAGCTCTCCCGCTCTCCGCTGGTGTCTCGCCTTTTGAGGCTCGGTGCCCTTCCCAGGCTGTTCCAGCTGGAGCGTCGACTTCCCCATGAGCTTCCAGAGCCACGGGGAGGAAGAGGAGAACGCCGCCCGGGACTAGAGAGGCTCTGATGAGACAGAAAATAGGGGCGAGCGTAATGTGTGGTTGTGAAAATGAATGTCGGTTACAGCAGCTTTTAAAAGGCTAACAGTTAAAACTTTTCATCATCTGCTGAGAATAGCATCATTTCAAATTTGACAACGTTTCATATGTTCTCATACTTTTTCCCACTCTTCCACAGTAAAATTTCTGATGAGTCTCTCAAACAAGGGCTTTTATTAGCCTAATTTTCATTATGGTTCTCAACCGTTGAGACAATAAATATCATATTGAATACTGCTTTTCCCACAATCTCTCTCAATGTTGTTAAATTAGCAAGCTGTGAACTACATTTCATAGACATAAAATTGAGACTTGACCAAATGCTTTAGTTACAAACAGTTTTTTGTTCCCGCTCATGTAACACAAGACTATGATTGGCTCTCTGTGTCCAAATTATTTTCCAGTTTTGGAATACTCGCTCTCCTTGTGTCACACTGACCTCCTAATTACGTGACTTGCAGCTGAAAATGTGGTTAAGTGAGCATGCCCCCTTCAGAGACTACCTTCCCAAACCACCGCTCCCTTCTGCATATGTGTATACGCCAGTGAAAATGATATATTAATGTTAAATCAATTCAGCTAAGTCAAGCATCCCTAAAGCCTGACTGAATCATAGCTATTCTCTCACTCAGATTAGAATTCACAGAACTGGTGTTGCTAAATGTCACAAATATGACATAAGTGGATCTGATTGGTTTCTGTGAAATGAAACATTTGAAGCTTGTGATTAGTTCTATTGTTACCTCACTGGGCTCACTAGCTCTTTAGGCCATATTTGGTACTCCATTTGAAACCACTGGGTATGCACATATGAAGCTGGTCTCATATCTTCTACCCTTTTTTAAAAAATTGTTGATGTGAGTTTTTTTATTTTGAATCAGCAATAAGGAAAATGGATTTTCAAATAAAAGAACAAGCCTCATAACATCTACTGAATCTTCAGTGAGTCCACCAGGAATAATTAACTCATGATTAACTGAAGATATTGTACTGTACATGGTATTTACATGAAGACTTTCATATAACTTACCAGAGAAGGCGGATCGTATGGCTCCACTGATGTTGAGCTTCCCCGTCGGGACTCTGGGTGACCGACCCCTGCCTCAGGAAAACCCAGTCCTACCTCACTATATTGAGGTGCTCCGTCTATGTACATGAGCTCATCCCCGAGGATGGACTCAGGTCCAAGAGAGCTCTTAGGTGTAGGCATGGGTGTGGCTGCTGTGCGCATGATTATGGGAGGAGCCATAGAGCCACGAGGGTCAATGTGACCATTACCTGTCATCATCAGTGAGAGCTTTAGCTCTGTGGAGGAGAGTTATACAGCATATTATAATGCTTCATATTGCTTTATTTCTCCTGCTGCTTTCACTACAGTTTTTACTGATCAATCAGCTGTAAAAGCAGAAAAGGAATATCATGAAAACACCACTACCTGTGTCTCTGAACTGTTCTATCTTCTCGTCCTCATCAAAGTTGTCTGATTTCTTGTCATCATCTGACTCTGACCGATTAGCGTCACCCTGTAACACATGCATACATGACAACAATGATATTTCTGTATTGGCTTCCCATTTTGTTTTGACTTTAACATCACGGGGAAATTTTTTTCAATCAACACCCAGACCATGAGCAAATTAAATCGCTCCAAAGATACACTGGGTACACATGGTTGAATGATAAAGGACTGATAGTGACTGGGAAATTCCCCTTCCTTTTTATGTTCTTCAAAGGTTTTACTATGCTAAACTACAGGAAATTTGCAGGGAATGAAAAGGACTTTTGTCTTTTATGAACATTATGTGCACCAATATGAGTGCCTTATTACCAGCTTTGAAAATGTAAAACAAGCCTACAAGTAGCATACTGGAAAATGGTGACCGCTCATAAACCAGTACAATCCAAAAATACTGAACCCTTTATTGTATGTAGAAACCAACGAGTCCGAGTTCTTCTCACCTCAGCCTGGAAGCCTTCAACCAAGATGGCCACTAGTAAATTGAAGAGCACATAGTTGCCAAATGTCATAAGAGCAACGAAGTAGAGAGCGGCCCATGGAGAGGTAGAAGCCATGCCGTTATACAACACCACATTCCAGTCCTCCTGGGTAAGAATCTATGAAATGAATGGCACACACAAAGATTTACACACACATTAACAAGAAAGGAGAAGGAGAAATTCAGGACAGGGAAGATGTGAGGTTTAGAGATATTAAACTAAAAGTGGGGATAAGAAGTTCAAGCCTTAGATATTGGCAGAAATTAACATGAAGACATGAAATGCTCGGCTGCTTTTACTGGCGAAATACTTCATTTTCATATACTGTTTGTCTATAGGTTAACATGGGAAGTTTGTGAGTCTACATGTGTTTGCATGTCTGCAAGCTCCATCTCTGCCCTCCTACTTCACTGTGCTTGTATGTATGTGTGTGTGTATACATAAATATGTACACATAAAACATAAAAGTTATAAATTGATTGGCAGTTCAAAGCTTCAGCTCCCTCCACAGATTTTTTTTTATAGGACTGAGGTCTGGAAACTGGCTGGACCACTTCATGACCCTAATGCACTTCTTCTTTAGCCACTTGTTTCTTGCCTTGGTGGTGCTGTATGCTTTAGGACAGTACACAGACCCGTCCATTGGCTTAATGGAGTAAAGTCATCCTGCACCCTTAGCAGAAAAACAGCCACAAAGCACAATGTTCCCACCTCTGTGCTTAACTGTAGGGATGGTGTTTTCTGGGTCATACTCAGTATTTCTCTTCCTCCAAACATGGCGGGTCAAGTTGATGCCAAAGACCCTTGGTGTCATTTGAGCACAGCACTTTCTCCCAAGCTTTCTCTGAATCATTTGTTTTACTAGCCGCCTTAAGACGGGCCTGTACATGTGTCTTCTTGAGGAGGGGATCCTTGTGGGCGCTGCAAGACTTCAATCCACTACTGTAGTGTGTTACCAAAGGTGCTCTTGGTGACTGTGGTCCCAACTGCCTTCAGATCATTTGGGATGTCTACCACCTTTCTCATGATCATGAGGACGATTGATGGTCATTTTATAATTCCGCCACTTCTGAATAATGGCACCAACGGTTGTCACCTTCTCATCACCTTTTTGCTAATGGTCTTGTAGCTCATTCCAGCCTTGTGCTGGTCTGCAGTCTTATTCCTGATGTCCTCTAACAACTGTGTGGCTGTGCCTCTGGTGGTGATGAGGTTGTGATGGAAGAAACTGATTCTGTGGACAGGTGTGCTTTATAGTCATGATGAGCTGAGGTCAGTAGTATCTGTAATTGACTGACTGTAATCTGTGGGTTGGGTTTGGGATCAAATACATATATTTAACTAAATGAGGGGAAAATTTATTTATAATTTTTTACATAATTTATTTTCTGGATTTTTGGAGCTTGTTCGTTTCTTTCTGAGTAAACTTACAAAGGGATCAAAGAATTATTCCCCCCACTGTATGTGCCATGCATACATTTGTGTGTACTGTAGCTACTCCAGAAAACTACTGCAAGCGTATGACAGTCAGTTCAGGGCAAAATGCTTCTTCAGCACTAAAGTGAGACAGTGCTCTGCATTATGTGTTCTAGTCTTATGCTGAGGCATCCAGTATAGAAAAGAGGACAATCCATGTGCGATTGAACAACCTCCACAGGGAGGGAGAGCAAAAAATAGAAGTGATAGTGAAAGAGAGATTCTGGGGGAAGAATTTTCTACAGCATTGGACCAAGAGAAGACGCTTGGCAGAAATATGCAATATATACACACACACACGCGTGCGCGCGAACACACTCTAGACTGACTTTGACATTTGATTTAGACATTTAGAATAGTGTGTCAGACTCCATGCCACCAATAACATGTGAGGACATGTGCAGTAATTTTTATTTATTTCAGTTCTTTGTAAGATGGAGGCTTCAGTTCACCACCTTATCTGTAATTTCATCAGAACCCTCCCTAAGCAATTTATATAGGCCATGTGGTTATTCCTATATATCTGTCTCTTTCTGTTTTTCCCTGAAGCAGAGGCGGCGCGGACAGGTTATTATAATGGATGCGTACAGTATATGTATTATAGCTGTAGATACAGGTAAGCTCGTATTTTGTTATCGTCATGCACAGTTTGGACAATGTGACATAAAAATAGGAAAGCAAAAGCCAACTTATAGATAATTCAAACTTATAGTGTTGCACAGTGTAAGTCAGAAACTAACCTGGAACACAGTGACAATGGCCCAGAGCAGACTGTCAAAGTTCTTTCGGTCAGGGATGGTGTCTCCATTCTCTGTGCGAAAACTAAATTTACACCCAAAAAGATGCATGCCCAGTATACTGCAGAGAAAAAGGAAATGCAGACATATTCATTTGGATGTTTGCATTAATACTCATCAATATTCCATCACTAGAAAGTAGCCTGAAGAGAGACAGGTGGGAAAAATGTTAAATCTGTTTAGCCCCTACCTAAAAGTGAAGATGAAAAGCATGAGAAGCATGCAGAAGGTGGCCACATTGTCCATTGTCTTCATCAGCACTACGAGTTGTCTCCTCAGAGCGGGTAGGAAGCGAACCAGCTTCAGAACTCGTAGCAGACGAAACGTTCGCAGGACTGACAGCCCACCGTCTGCTTGGCCAATTATCTCCCACACACTGAGAACAACCCACAACAAAGTATTAAAATACTGGACAACTTCAGTCAATTTGTTTGTGAAAAAACACATAAACAAAGCAAAACAAGAGGACAAACCTCCACCAAGGCTGCTCATTTTCCAGGCAGTACTAAAGGTGGCCAGATCGATCCAAATATCCATAGTATAAATACCAATGGTGGTACTGATATCAGGTCGATATTAACAACATAGGATCGATAGTTTATGTCTATTCCCCAAATTGATGATTCAGCTCATAAATCATGACACACTGCTCTCACCTACAAAAGCTGCCTTTATAAGTTCAAAATATCGGTAACAGTATAGGTATTGGCACTACTGACCCTGTATTTACTTTGTATTGGATCAATACCAAAATGTGCAGTATCGCACAGCATGAGTGTTTACTTTTAACCAAATATATTATCTTTTTATATATTTATTGTATTTTATTTGTTCTTTTTAAAGTTACTTTAAAAATCATATATTTTTTCAAAAATATATATACATTTACACTTATTCAGGAACATTGCTCATGTATTTAAACAGTTATAACCTGTTACTGTAATGTACATAACAAACTCATAATAAAATAATGAGACAGTTAGAATCTCCATATATAGTTAATAATATATAGTTACATCATTAACTATAAATAGAGCTATAAGACTTATTTATTATTATTATTATTAGTTATTATCACTTTGACATTCAAATCAATCTATTGACCTTGAAGGAGAGGTCAAAGGTGAAATGTGAAATATTTTATTTCATTTTATTCTAATATGTTATTTTCTATATGTTAAACTAAATACCTTATCTATAAGAATTATGTCAATTTTCAACCACTAAATCATTATGTTTACTTTGAAGTTTTAAGCCAAATTTGAATCGACTGTTAATATGATTCCACTCTACAACCCTACAAAGTTTTATTGAAATTCATCTAAAAGTTGTTGAGCTAACATGTTTGCAGGCACAATGATAACACGCATGCACACACTACCAAAAACACGACATCCTTGGCAGAGGTAATTACATGTGTGTTTTAAAGTGGCTCACCAGTAGTGATTAGAAAGCTAATTCTCTTTCAAAAGCAAAAGTAACCGAACATCACAGTTTGAAAGGCCCAAAGCTAAATGAGAGCCACACTGCAAACCTCAACTGACAGAGTAAGGAGTCTGCTGAGGCAGCAAGTGACGTGTGTTCCCTTATGACTGTGACAATCTTACCAACAGAAGAGATGCTACAGCACTGAACCTGACAACTGAAACCTCAAGTTGGTGAGAAATTAGACACACGCTATACCTCCAACTGTTACTTGTCTGCTACTGATTGCTTTGGTCTCTCTGCACTTTCTTCTCTACGTGGAGACAAAACAGCACGGATAAATACTACCTGATGATAACAATGATGCTGTCAAAGATGTTGTATGGGTTCCTGATGTATCCAAACAAGCCAAAAGCCAGCAGCATGAAACCCATCTCCAGGACAAACATGCTGGTGAAAACGATGTTGCTGATCTCTAACACATCAGTCAGTTCCTCGGGCTGGATGGAGCAAAAGAAAGAGAATGCAAAAGAAAAGAAGAGGGAGGAGGAGGGCATGGGAGATAAAGCAGGAAGGAAAACAAAAGAATGAAGAAGCAAGATAGTTAGTAAGTCCACTGTATTACCTCCAAGCCTTTGTGCCATGAGCTGAGACATTATCAGTCAACATCAGAGCTGCAGCCAGGCCCTATCAATCAATATAGGGCCAACACCAATCTATAACTGCTAATCTACTTCACTTACCACATTACACTCAGTGATCCAGCAAAGATTTAACCGAGGCCCTCTTGTAAAACGTCAAATCTTGTATTAAAAATTCTGCATTTTTGCGCTCCAGTAAATTTTCTGGTGCCACATCCTGAGTTCATACACTGCTTCTCATCAGGACAAACTAACTAAAGCATTGCAAGTCTGTTGTTTGTCTGCGAGTCTGCTGGAGAACCATTGTTACATTATTACAAATCCATTGTAATAGCGCGTATGTGAATGTGGACTTTCAACATTGCACCTCAGTCTCACATCATTCTCCTGCACGAACATTAAATGCTCTTAAAAAATAGCCCTTCAACCACCAGCCTTTTTATTACATTTCGTTTTACTTGCTAAGTATCAAGAGTCTTTGCTAACAAGCATTGTGCAGTCCCAAAATTCACACGTAATGAATATTTATGATCCCCACATGACTGAAACCATAAATTCTCTCTACTCTCCCTCACAGTTTGTGAAACTCTTTAGCTTGTGATAGATTTTAGTTCTCATGCCACAGAAGGAAGACTTATTAACACCACTTGTGACTCTCTGCATATGTGGGAGTCAACAAGCAGTAGACCCAAACCCCCAGGCCCATAACAGATAGACCATATTTATGAGTATCACTGACAACGCTAATATACATACACTATATTGCCAAAAGTATTCGCTCATCTGCCTTCACATGCATAGGAAATTTAGTGATATCCCATTTTTAATCCACAGAGTTTAATATGATGTCAGCTCACATGTTGCAGCTTATGAGCTTCAGCTCTTCTAGAAAGGCTGTATGTTTACGAGAATTTTTGACAATTCTTCCAAAAGTGGACTTGTGAGATCAGACACTGATAAGGCCTGGCTTGCAGTCTCCTCTAATTCATCCTAAAAGCGTTCTATCAGGTTGAGATCAGGACTCTGTGCAGGCCAGTCAACTTCCTCCACACCAAACTCACTCATCCATGTCCTCATGGACCTTGGTTTCTGCACTGCTGTTCACAAGAAGTTGGGAGCATGAAATTGTCCAAAAAGTTCTTGGTATGCTGAAGAATTTAGAGTTTCTTTCACTGGATCTAAGGGGCTGAGCCCAACTACTGGCAAACAACCCCACACAACTTTACACTTGGCACAATGCAGTCAGACATGTACCGTTACCCTGGCAACTGTCAAACCCGACTCGTCTGTCAGATTGCCAGATGGAGAAGTGTGATTCATCAATTAAGGAGCACATCTCCACTTCTCTAGAGTCCACTGGCGGCGTGCTTCCAACGCTTTGCATTGTGTTTGGTGATGTAAGACTTGGATGCAGCTGCTCAGCCATGTAAACCCATCCCATAAAGCTCTTGACACACTGTTCTTGAGCTCATCTGGACGCCACATGAAGTTTAGCGGTATGTAGCAAGTGATTGGTACACCTGAATTTGTTGATGTGGATGGGTGAGTGAATACTTTTGGCAACATAGTGTACTTCTTTGCTGACCTTAACAACTGCCGAAAAATGTATGTATGGTACATCTCTGTCAATATCATGCGTACCCACTGATAGTACTTGTGTTATACAGTGCTAGATTGACAGTAGTTTAAATGCTAAAGCTGTTATAATTGTAAGCCCATTATCAATATGAATTGCGTTTAGTAATGTGGAGTAAGAACAGGGTTGTGTAACAAATTAACAAATTATACAGCATTTTTGCTGATGACCTTGTGAGTTAACGCGGACATTCAGGGAGTTTAAAAACAACAC